>NW_020271716.1:557805-651890 GCF_003268045.1 Sipha flava | reverse complement strand
CCAGCAGCAACAGCAGCCCCAGCAGCAACAGCAGCCCCAGCAGCAACAGCAACAGCAACAGCAGCAGCAGCAGCAGCAGCAGCAGCGGCCCATGTACCTCGAGCCGAACCCGGTCAACGGTCCGCAGCCCATCGTCCGTTACACGATGTCGAGAAACGGCGCGTAGCGGAAATCATTTGTTTCGACGCTTTTAACTATTCCGTTTCGTTTCGTCAACGCTATCTCGTCCGTTTACGCGATTACTGATCATTGATTATTATTATTATTTATATCATATATATTATAATATTATTTGATTATTATCCGTGTTCGAAATCTTTAACCATTGTTTACGTACATTTTTTTTTTTTTATTTATATTCGGGAACTTATTGCTTTGTTAGTTAACTACCCTGCGCGGAGCCACTTGGTAATAAATACAATACGGTTTAAACGTTTTTTTCATTTTCTAAACCCGAATGTAATGTATTCGAACGTCAAGTGAAAAAAAAAAAAAAATAAAAAAGTTATAACAATAACCATCGATGCAACAGGGCAGAGTTTACAATAATTATATTTCACAACGTTTGTTAAATATAGGCGTGTTTTAATTTTTTTTTTTTTTTAAATAATAGTGTTTATTACGATTAAATCGCACAAATGTTAAAATCGTGTTTAGTACTGTTATCGTTGATGTTTTACAATCCAGGAAAGAGCATTTTCGATTTCGTTTTTAAATAATGTTCAGAAAATGTATGTTACGTTCTCGAGTAATAACAATTTAATTATTACACACAAATGTTTTTTTTTTTTTAATTTTTTTCGATCGACCCATAAGCACCTATCTATGAAATTAAAATACACTCGACGTGCAATACCGTCAATCAGAACGGAGAATCAGATTGTTCGGTTGTTACTAAACAAACACTAGCTTCATCGGTAAACAGCTATCGTCACTTGAACAAATGATAACCACGCTGTAGGCAACGACGCGGACATGGTGTTACATGTTTTTGCTCGCGCAAAGTAAATAATAACGACGGGAAAAAAGATGTTATGTTTGATTTGAAAACTTGTGTACACTTACCACGGTGCCTTACCTGTCTGTTTTCGAGGGCTACGATTATTGTTCACGAACCGGTCACCGTACCGCCCATCCACGTACGTTCCTAACGACGTTACAGCGATTCAACATCACATATACGCTTTTTACCTTTTCAACAGTAACACGAGTAATTGTTGATTTTCCAACAAGAAATGTTACCAATAATAACTGATAATCAATATATTAAGTTACGCCGTGTAACGATAGTGAATTGTAGCGAAGTGCACGAGCATTACACGTCGGAATCGTCGACGTGTATGCCGTTTGATAGATGCGATGCGCAGCGTCCGCAGGAGTAGGAATGTAATCGGTAAAAACGAGGTGGTTTTCGGCGAATGAAAAGATAATTGCGTTATCGCCAGGGGCGGCTCCTCAGGGAAAAATTTAAGACTGCGTCTCCCCGTAAAAAAAAAAAACAGCTACTCGTAAATAATTACTATTTAAAAATGTATAGAAATATTTTTAATTGAAAATATGTTATTGCGTTTTCTATACTTATTATTTATAAGTTTAAGACCACAAAATATAAAACCTATAAATAGTTATTTCGATGAGAACACTATTTTAGTGGAATTTCGACGACGGTGGCCGTTTCAGTGAAACTGACGTCCAATCAGTGGCGAATTATCCAGGTATGCTTAGGAATAAAAACGTTATTAATCAAAATACAAAAATTATTTTGTAATCAATAATATATTACGTATTTTAAAAGAACATAATGTATTACAATAATGTAATTTAATTCTGCTATACTTTGTAACATTTAATGACAGTGCATACGATAAATGTGTGCGCAAGCTATATGACCCTTGTTACCGCTGTAAAATATCAGTTATTTCGAGACCACCTCTACTAGCAGCCGCGGTATTTATTACCCAGGATCAGTGCTCGAATTGAGGGGGTGCGCAGGGGGACGGAGCATCTTTACAATTTTTTTTTTTTGCGTACTCCAACTATATTTTTTCACCGGAACGAGGGGATGCCATATTCATCCTAATTGATGTCCAAAATAATTTTTATGTGAATTTCAATTTACGTCAGTTGGAAAATGAATTTTACGATTTATAATATCAAAACTATTTTTATAATTAAAGATTATATGGTGGTTATGATAAAGGACATCATTTCTGGAAAAATATAAATAGTAATGTCTGTGAATTTGGTGTATTATATTTTATACATTGTACGGTTTGTTATTAGTATTGGCGATCGACGATATCGTCATTTCGGAAAAAAATAAATGCTCTCACCACGACCTTAGATTAATCTTTTAAGGTTGTGGCCCGCATTAAAGAGTAAAAAAAGATAAAAACAAAAACAAAATATATGATTACATCATTCGATTCATGAGACTACCTGATCGACTACAATTACCTATATTGATTATTATTTTATTTTTATTTTCTATTGTAACATATAGGATGTTGGTATTTCTATCAAAATATATTATATTTGGAATTTAAATATTTGTTTAGCTGAAAAGTGGTATTCAAAATATATCTAAGGTTGGTGGTGGGGAGGAAGAGGGAAGAAGCCCCCCCACTGGTCAGTGTCAAATAATTGCGCACGTGGAACGCAGTTTTTAAATCGTTGGACTGAGCTCCTCTACTTAATTTTTCCCAATTCGAGCACTGCCCAAGACATGCTCATTCTATTGCGCTTCGTCAATGTCGTAATTTATAAAATTTACGTGTACGAGTATATGAAAATTTTTCTTCGTTTTTTTTTTTTTTACTGTGCTATTTTTTAATATTATTTAGTTAGTTAAATATTATTTAAGTAAGTGCTATTGTATATTTATTAAATTATAGTCTTATTAATAAATTAATACAAATTTGTGTATTGTTTAATAATTATAAATTAAATATAAATATAAAACATTATGATAAATGAGCATGTCCATACATCAGGGTCAGCATTCGCCACGGCATCCAACAGGTTCCGTCCGAATATGTAATGGGTTGGCTTATTGGACGAAGGGAGCCGGGGAGAATAATCCGTGTATTATAGACGCTATTGAAAATGGGTTCATGACAATAATTTATGTGCCATCATGCCCCATCCGTTAGTCTCTGTACATCTGCGAATTTATCTGCGAATTCGCAGATAAAAGAAATCGTACAATTGAATTACTTTATAAAAAAATTAAATTAAGTTAAAAATATTAACTAAATATTAAATTATGTAATTAATGTTCCGATAAAAGCGTTTTTTCTTGTTCGTTGTTGTATGGAGTCTATGTTAAATAATTTAAGTCTCCCCAGAATATTTACTACAAGCCGCTACTGGTTATCGCTGAACAAAAATGAAAGAATATATGCCGTCGAGTTATCAAGCAAAAACATTAAATTAACTGGCTCGCATATTATTCAATCGTACCATAACCAAGAAAAACATCGAACTTTAAAAAACAAATAAAGCGATTAGGTAAATGATTTTTTTTCTTTCAAAATACAAATTCCGTTTTATCCGTCTGATGTAAGTTGTTGCAAAAATATTGTGTTGGACATAAATCAATTTCCTTCGGGTTTTCTAGATGTCACTCGACAAAGTAACAAGTGATATTAAAAATCAATTGTTCTGCGCAAACCAACAAGTATGCGGACTCCAAGAAAAACTGCTGACCTACAACGATGATGTGGACGAAAGAGCTGATCTGCAAATCAGATTGAGTAATCGACAGCAGTGCATGGAAGATCTCGAAAACAAATTGCAACGAGCGAACGCGCATCAAAAGAATATGATCGACGTGCAAACGAGAAAACTAAAAAAAAATCGAAGGAGAAGAGGCTGTGTTGCGATCGACCAACAGTAAATTTATAGATATCAACGAGCGTATGACCAGACAGATTTGCACACTGAAAGAGAAGGAAAATTCGCTTTTACGCGAGATAAAAAGAACGGAAGAGGATAAACAGATTATCGAAAACCAGTTGTGCAATGTTAAAGTAAGCATACTTGAACACCATTATTTTTCCTTCTTTTTTTGCGGTTCGACCCGTATCGTATGGGTTTCGTGTGCGTGATGTACGTGTACATTTAAATGTAATGTCGTTACGTACATCGTCAGCACACAATTACACACCAACCCGATGACGTGAGTAATTTTTAAATTTTTTTTTTTTTTTTTTACTTCTGCGCGATTTATCGTAACTTTCGTGCGAGTCGGAAACATAGAGAAAAAACATTGAACGGTATGAAAGAGCAGCACTGTAAATCTATGTAGTGAAATGTTAAGCCGAGTACACGTGTGCTAGCCGAACCGTTTGCGACAGTTATTCGGACGATGCAGCGTGTCGAACGTCTAAAGAGCCGCTCGCGTCGGTTTATCGGGAGTCGGTTTTTTTTTTCTTTTGACGAACACAACGCGAATCTATCGTGAACGGCGCGCCGACAGGTTCGTCAGTTCTTATTAAAAGCCTACCCCTATTGAGCCGAGATCGGAGAGCAAAAATATTTATCTTGCTTTGAGATTCTATGTCCGATTCTCAAAATCAGTCGGTGAAATTCTTGTCAAGCCTTTGCTTGTTTGCTGTGATTTTAAATCCAATAACACCATTTGGTTTTTCTGTACAACTCGGTCTGCCGCTAACGTGCGTAGATTTCGCCTTATTTTTCTTCCGAACAGGCCAACAATAACACATAGTCGCATTACTCATCAAACCAGCCTAATCCTCGGAAGACTAGTGGTACCGGTAGTTAATAGTTACTAGTTGACCGGTACGAACGCTAATGCTGGTTGTCCGGTATAGGTCCGTTGTCGGTTCGCGAGCGGATCGCAACCACGCGTGTACACTGACGAACGTGACACGAAAACCCTACGCTAGCGGTTCGGCTAGCACATTCGGCTTCGCGTTTCGAGCGGCCCGGCGTGCAGTGAGACGCGATCGGTGATCCGGGTCGTGAGTACACGCGCGCGGTACACGTGGGTTTCAGGAGACGACGGACGAGCTGAGTGCCGCGGTCGACCGGCTGAAGAAATGCCTCCGGTCCAAAGAGGAGGAACTGCGCTGCGTGCAGGCGCAGGCGGAGCAGCGGCGCGAGGAGCATCGGCGGCTGTGCGACGAGTGCTGCAAGCTGGAGTCGGAGTTGGAACGCACGCTGTGCGAGTCGGAGGATGCGAAGTCGCGAGCGGCGGCGGTCGACGAGCGGCTGGCGTACGAGAAGCGCGAGCTGTGCTGCGAGTTGGAAGCGAAGCGGACGGCGCTGCGGGCCGTCACGGAGCAGCTGACGGAGGCCAAGGTGATGGCGGACCGGGAGCAGGCGAGGACCGTTCAGCTGGACAGGTCGGCCGCGGAGCAGCGGCGCGCCAACGAGCAGGACAAACGGGCGGCGGCGGCGCAGGCGCAGCGGCTGAACAAGGAGAACCGCGGCAAGGAGGTGAGCGTGTGCCGCATGAAGGAGCAGATCGTGGAGCTGCGGCGGGACGCCGACCGGACGGTGGCGGACACGCGCGCGGTCCAGGAGCAAGCGCGCGCCTACAAGTGTCTACTGGAGACGGCGAAACGCGCGGCGGCCGCGGACGCGCCGGCCGAGCGGTCGGGTCGCGGCAGCGGTCACGAGCGGCAGTTGGAACGGGACACGGACGCGCTGGCGTGCGAGGTGCGCCGCAAGGCGAAGAAGATCGCCGAGCTGGAGCGGCAGGTGCGCTGTCTGCGGGGCGAGTTGGACTGCGCCGCGGCGAAGGGCGACCGTTACGGCGCTTGCAGCCGCCCGCCGTCACCGCGCTGCCCGTTGCCGCCGCCACCGCGCTGTCCGTTGCCGCGGCCACCGCGCTGTCCGCCGCCAAGGCAACCGCCACCGCCGCCACCGTACCGGTCAAAGTCGCCACCAGAACCGTCGGCGTGCCGTCCCGAGCCGAAGCCGTCGTGTTGTCCGCCGCCCGCGGACAGCTGCTCCTCCGTCGACCTGTCGACCGCGTACTGTTGTTGCGCCCCGAACAGCACGTGTAGCGGTGGTAGCGACGGCGGCGGTTGCGCGAGCGACAACGAAGTAGTCTTCAACGAACTGAAACAGTTGTACTGCGACATAGAGAACGTCCAGAAAAACGACGATTTGTGCCTGGACACGTTGTTATGACTTCCCGTCGGTTGAACACATCGACAACGTCCAACACACGCGGCACATACCCGCCCTTAACTTTACTGCTGTAAAATACAAATCATTTCGACCACGATCTCCGTTCACATTTAAAGAAACCTTATGCCGAGTACGGTCGGCGCGACGTCTACGATCGAACGGTACGCATACGTCGTACGTGACAAAGTCGTATCGTTGCTGTATCGGTATTTCGAACCACTCGAAACCAATGCACCATTGATCTCGGGGGGGAAAAAAAAAAAGAAAAATATATTCCGAGTGAAAGAGTTTATGCGTATGGATTAGCTTATATATCTAAAATGTATTATCAAATTTTTTTGACAAAGCAGGTTGAAATTTCATTGTTATATTTTCGCAAAAAAAAAAAAAAGTAAAACAATTTGAAACTATAAAACGATGGAAACTCTGTTGCGTGCCGTCGTTCAATCGTAACGATGGTTAAGTTGTTAGGATAATACTCCAAATAAAATACTCAAATATAATTATACTGTTTATTTAAAAATTTTTCTAAGTACAAAAAAAACATTTAATTAAGAAATGATCTGGCGTGAAGGTGCTTGCGCTTATGCCTGTAAACCTCATCTGATTATTGGTCTGTTCCCAACCCCCTTATATACATAGGTCTCGTGGGAATTGGCCGCGCATTTCTATGTAATACATTATTTCCAATTACTGTTACTACCCGGAGATGTTAAATTGTAATTAAAATGGTTGACCTCGGTAATATTACTATTCGAACATCTCTCATATTTTGTTATGCGCTTTTATTAATTGCTTTTTTATAATTCTTTGAAATGTAGTCTTGACAGCTCATATTCGTGTTACCCTCGGTTCTTAATCATTCCTTTCTCTTTATACGAATACGAATATTATATTAATAATAATTATTTCCCGATTTCTATTATTTTTAATCTACGTGGTCCCACCCATGTATTATGAGTCGTAAGGACCTACATTTATGTATGTCCGCAACAACTCATTGAAATGTCGATTTAGTTAAAATTTTGTTTTTTGACGCTTGTAAATCATTTTAGCAGCATTCCGTCGTTTTTATTTTTTTTCTACAAATAAAATCCTATGCAAAACTTATGGTTAATTTCGAAGCCTTTAGTATAACATTTTATAGTGTTATACATTTTTAACTACAAAAATTTAGCGGACTGACATAATTTTTATTGTACTGTCGAAATATAACACTTCTGATTTTTTTTTTTTTCATCAGTTAAAGTATTTAAAAAATAACGAATAAATCAATAAAAACATTTAATTTATGCTATTGAATATCTTTAAATTTAAATTAATAATCCTGAGTGTTAATAATAGACAATAGTAACTACAACTCTATCGAGCGATTAGCATATTTATCATAATAATACTTTACTAAAATAAATTAACTGTTAAAATGGTATTATTCGAAAGAATCTAAAACCAAACTAAAACCAGATTTATATGCTAAAAATAAAAAAAATAAATAATACCTAATTTATTATACATTTTCAATAAGCAATGCATAAGCTGAAGAAACAACACGTCTATAGTATCTTCAACATGCTTACGGACGTATTGATTAGAATTTTAGTTTGTCACTGTTAGATTTCTCTATTCTAATCTCGCCAATGCGAGATTTTTATAATTGCCAGATGAACGAAAATGCTATTTATGGTGTTAGAATCTTCATGTTCCAAGAAACTTTTTTGTGTTATATCATACACCTAATTTGTATGTAGTGCTGTGTAACATTTATTGACATTAAATGACCGACTTGTTAACGCTATAAATAGTAAAAAATTAATAAGCTTTACCAACAAATATACTATTATGAAATAAATAATTGTTCAGAATTTAAAATGTTTGTTTTGTTTCTAGAGTTCTGTAAGTTGCAAATGTATACGTGTAAATAGTATATCGCGTAGATCTAAACAAAAATTATATAACATTGAATAATAAAAATAGTTACATCATAAGATCCTATGATGTAACTACTTTTGTTATTACTCTTTATGTATACTTTATACCGTTAATATACCTACAATTTATGATATACGGAGTATCTCGTCGTGCTTTACCGATAAGTTGCACTCTAAAGATTTATTTTTGAGATTCGAGTAATATGACGCACGATTGGATTTGATTTTTTTTTTTCAAATTGTTATCATTGCTTATTCAATTTAGTAGTAAAATCTACGAAAATTACAAAAACTACACGTGTATCCAACTACGGTATGAGTTCAGTAGTGGATAGGCTTATCGGAAAATCGGGATTTTCCCGGTTAACTTCAACAACATCATATTAATTATACAAATGCAAAATATATAGTTTAATTTATACATTTTTATATTTATATATTTGAACTTTTTACGTGCCCCTTGAATAAGTGTTAGTAATTGTGAGAGCAAATCACACTACCTAACAACAATGCCCACTATAATAATAATAATAATAATAATAATACAGTATTAGTATTCAATGTTTTTACAATGATATACGTACATATATACATACAAAGATTTTACCATTTATGCCAGATTTTTCTCACGAACGGCTCTGTCATGAGTTTTATTACTTTGTTTCCAAATGGCTTATTTTAAAAAGACATTGTGCAAGTGATCAATATGAAAATAACTATCTACCTACGGTGTTGAAGTTAATTCAAATAAAGAATTCCAAATGTATTTTTAATGTCTTTAGTTTTTGTCTAACGTTTTTATTTTTAAAACACAAAATAGCCAAGAAAATTGTTATGAAAAGGAATTTATATTCCTTCATATATTTTTCATATTCAATGGTAATTTTATTGACTTACCTAATGATGAATTTTAATGAAAAAAAAAAAAAACTGGTAAATTGTAAGTAAATTAGGAGTCATTAAAATAAATATTTTGAAGACTTATACTTTGAATCACGTTGATGATAATATATGATCACTATAGACCTGTACAAATTGTGCTACCTGTTATTTAAATAGCTTATGAAATATGATCATTATAGTAATGCTTATGAAACATTGACTTACACATTTTTTTTAGACAAAGACAGAAGTGAGATAATTTTCCCTTAAGATTTAAGTATAAATATTATAAGATTATCAATTTTATTTTTATAGGTTGCTTGAAGAGATTTTTTATCTATACTTAAATTTTTGAAGACAATATAGAGAAGCACATTATCCTATTTATATTTAGATTTTTTGCTAATGATAGTTTAGAAAAATATTTTAAATTATACTTACACAGAATAAGTCATTGATAAGTTAATAAAGAACTCTTAATAAATTGTTTTGTAATATTATTTATGCACAGATTTTGTTTTAATAAATAGAAAAATCAGTAAATAAAATTATAATTTTTTAAATTTAATAAGGTGATCGAACCATCCATTAAACATTCCTTAAAAAAATCAACAGTAATATTTGTTTTTATATGAAATATTAAATATTATAATATAGAGGGCTGGTCTAAATAATTGTTTGGTCCATCCCTGCTATGTTAATATAAACTATTGTAAAAAATATTTAATTACTAAATTAATTAATTAATTCAATGAATGATAATAATTGATATTTAGTTAATTGAAAAAAATTAATAAATAATAAAAACAACATATAGAAGAAAATAACTTTCACTAGTTTTGGACAGAATAAATTTATATAATAATCACTATGAAAGATTTTAAATTCTTCATCAGATTTATTTAATTTTTTATTGTTTGTTTGGTATATATGAATCAGTAGTAGAAATTTTATTATTATTCCTAGCAGAGTAATATGCTCGAGAACTAGTTTTGAAAATTAAATTTAAATTACTAGATACTGTAACAACATTTTGTTACTAATTAAAATATACATATTTTAAAAAATTGAAATTTCAATATGCTGTCAGGTTAATTGAAAATCCAGTTATAAAAATATAATATTTTGAAAAGTAGCTATTATAATAGTAAATTTTTACTATTGAAAAGTGAATTACACTACATTTAATGATTAATAACTAACAATACAAGAGCCTAACCAAACTAGATATTAACTTAAAAGAATTACAATATTTTTGATTGAAAACGTAGATTAAAAGTATTAAATTATGATTTTATAAACATATAGATTAATAAAAATCATAGTGGTGGACTATTTGTCTTTGTTTAAAATTATGTTTAAGATTAGTTAATCATAAAAAACAGTTATACAATTATATTGCATTAAAAAAGTTTAAATAGTTAGTAAATATAAAATTATTAAGAATCACAATTATTGTATTGAATTTAAATAATAAAATAAATTATTAAAAATTAGGTATATTTATAAAAAATAAATAAATAAAAAAAATTTATGTTATTAAATAAGTATAACTAAAGATTTTCAGACACTATAAATAGTACTGTTTTTGTTATTCCGTGTAAAAATTGTATTTAGATCAAACTTAATATATAATAGTAAATTAAATACAATGCATGTGAAGTAAAAACAAGGTAATTTAATGTCACATTAAAATTCAACAAACATAAAATAAAAAATAACTATTTTAATACTCTAATAAAATGAAAAACTATTTTCCAAATATTTATTCTTATTTAAAATATTAGTTCTTAATATAGTATAACTTTTATTGGTAAACAACAATAAATAATTATGTTTTCATACACAATAAAAAACAAATGTTTAAAAATATAAATGCTATGAAAAATAAAATACAAATTAGGATATAATTACTCTCCAAACAATTTTTTACCCAATTCCATGAATTTATGACCTCGGCAAGCTGTGATGGCATCTTTTTTCTTGAGTGTAGCCACTAAATCACTATTAGCATCAATAAGACGACATAATAAGTCTTCATAAGCATACTTAACATTAGTAGGAAGTGAACCTGGTCTAATCTTTACCAACATGTCAATAATTCCTTCTGCCCAACCACTTTCAATTGCAAACTCTGATATCCACGGAACAAGGGTTAAAATGCCACTCAGATTTTGCATCCCCAAGAACCACAATTCTTGCAACTCGATCCATGATTCTTTATAAGTCATTGCTACAACTAACTGACCCAAAGCATACCGTGAACTGTTGCTGTTTTCTTCAGCAGTATAAGCGTCCCATAAAAATCTTATGGTTGATTGTATGTAACGGCAGATAGAGAAGTCATTCTTTTTAATGTAAGCAGTCTTCAATTTTAGTAACATCAAACCTAAAACAGCCATGTTACCATATACAACCAGGTTATCATGATTGTTTTTCAATTCTGGTAAATTGTCAAACACAAACTTCATAAGAGTGAAAAACAATGGACTATCTTTTACAAAATCTGCTTCTAACACGCATAAATTCATGAATGTATTACATATACTAATAATAGCTCCTCTAGAATCAACCATTTTCTTTAGACGATCAGCTGGAATTTCAGGATCCGGCCCTCTAGGTTTACTTCTTTCAGACTTTGGTATTAATGGTTTTTTAAAATGTGCAATTGACCAATGGAACTCCAAACATTCTAGCAATACCTGTTCTTGTTTAATTTTTAACAATATAGCTCGACCATTATCATCGACTGCAATATGACACAAAGCAGGTAAAAATGCTCGTAATACATCTACTGAACTTAAAGGATTATCTTTTACCGTAATGACTTCAGATGATTTGTTATTTTCAGAAATGTATCGTTCACGATAAGCATAAAATGATTCATTTGCTATTTTTAAAGCAAAAGGCAAAATTTTATTCACAGCTGGTTTCATTGCAGACGTTTCTTGAGCTAACCATGTAGTCAATGGCATTAGCATCACACAAATAAAATATTTTTCATTGACTTCTAATGGTTTCTTAGTTACTGATAATAATTCTAACATATTTAATACAGCAGAAAAAGCTCCTTTAAGCGCAGTATATGTTTGTTGTTTTTCTTTTTGTTCTAAATCCAAAGTGTCCGCAGATATGTATGCAATTGATACTTCAAGAATTATAAAACACGAATTCAGTAAATTTTCAGCAAGCAATATCTGAAAATAAAATAAATGATTAAATTATACAGTTAAAGTGTTTACCTAAGAATACTTTTCATTTAATTCATAAAGATGTTAGGAAAAAAAATTTGTTTAGATAAAGTATTATATATGACAATAATAACTTGACTGAGTGTAAAACACTACATACATAAGATGATTTATTAATTATATTAGTTGTATTAAAAATTATTGTGATTATAAAATAATATTATTAATTTTTATGCAAATATTTGTCACATAATTATAATCAATTTTAAAATGTAAGACTACCCACTAATTAAAATGAATAAAATCTATTTGAATTATTTTACTATGTAGGTACTGAATAATGAGGATAAAATATCAATTAGTGATTATGGCAGAGTTGAGCAGCCCTAACAATAGTAGCAAAAACTGATATAAAATTGTTAAGTTAAATTACTATTTATATTGAGTATAATCTAAATACTTACCTATAGTTATTTTAGTTTATTGTTTAGAGTACTTTCATAAAATAACATTTAATTATCAATATGCAAATTGTAAATATTAATTTTATAATTAGGTAGTAGTATGTAATATAAATACAATAATTTATACTATAATTTAACTAAATGAAAATTTTAAAAATATGTATTTAATAAAAAATAAATATTTAATAATATATTTCCAATCAAAGAATGAGAACATTTTTTTTCCTACCTATAGTTTGGTAGTAGCTTTCCTCTTCCATTCTAAAAGGTCATTTGGTATTTGCCATTTTTTTTATTTTTTACATTCAATTTTGTTTAGACAAAATAAATTCTTATGATTGGTTTATAGATTATTAATTAATGAAAATATCTGTCAATAAATATATATTTCAATTAAGTAATTATTATAGACTAAAACTACATTTAAAAATAATTCATAATTGATTAACTGTACATAAGTATATTTAATAGTTAAAATGTTAATGGAATAGCTCAATAAGTTACAAGCATATTATACACCTTAGAAAACCATATGAATAATTATAAAACTAAAATGTAAATATGAATAATGTATAATAATTTAAATGGTAAACAAAATTATAATAAAATAATACCTGTTCAATTTTTTTATCTTCCAAATGCATACGTATTTCAATGGAAACCAAATGTATTAACAGTAAGAAGAATGCTTTTGGTTTTTCTGCATCTTGTAATGACCATTCAGCACCAAACGTAGTAAGCATATGTGCAGCCAAAATAATTGCTGGATCTCGCTGTGCTTTAACTAGTTTGCTCGTCAATATATCTCTCAATCCCACAAATAATTTTTCAGGCCACATATATTTATCACAACCATTCTGTGCGACTTCTACTGGACAATTAGCCAGTAAAGTAGAAAGAATAGAGCATAATTTGAATTTTCTATCACTATGGTCAGTTTCAAAGTCTACTCCCAATATATTCATTAATGAATCAAATAGTTCAGTATTATTTTCCCATGAAGGAGGACCGAATTTCTCAACAATGGTCATGACCAATGAGAGTGCTTCATCTGTTTGAAAACTTTTTACTGCATATACCTTAGTCATTTTTCCTACAGCGTTACCGTCGAATAATGCTTTTAAGCCCTGTTCATACAATCTAATGTAATTTAAACACTTGTAGGCTTCGTTGACTAGCATAAGGTTATCTTCATCTTCTTCATCTTCATCTTCATAGTCGTGCACAATATCAAGCAACACATCGATATTCTGCAATATATCTTTGTGCGTGGCGACTTCCTGAGCACTGCACAACACAGACAGTACGTTCATGGCCACCGACTTGTAGACAATCGGCGGACAACCAGTAGAAACATCAGTGTTTTTCAACAAACGTTTGAAGAATTTGAACTCGATGGCTTCGAACAATTGCAGTTTTGAACGATCGTCGCAGTTATCTTTTTTCAAGAGCCTAGCGACCATGAAGAGACCAGCAAACTTCTCTGTATCGGCCTTCGCGCTCTTTAATATGCCAATGCATTTCGTGACCGACTCTTGGAGTTCCGCGTTCATTTTCGAGGAACGTACGAAATGACGGCGGGAGAACTACAGCGAGACCGCGGATACCGGACGGGACCAAACGGTTAACAACCGAAAACTATGGACCGCACGGAAAAAGAGTACCGGATGAACGATTGGCGATCGCGAATGTGCACTGCCGGACACGATTGACGCGGCGCGCGAGACGGTGATGTAATGTTGTATTGAATTTCCAACGCGTGATCCCTTCGGTCCGGTTGGCCTGCACCGTCCGCCGTCGACCGGCTAACTTCTATATTTAGCGCTTTCGAAGTTTACCGCCGCGCGGCAGCAGCAGCTATGCGGGCTCCTGGCCAGAATCCGAACAATATTATTACTTAACGACTAATAATAATACGGTGGCGGCATCGCGGCAGTTGCGCTCCGTCTTGTTCTCCGCGACGGGACCTTGGTGGCGGCGAGAGAAAAACCAAAGCCAAACGGAACGGAAGGGAATAAAAAAAAAAAAAAAACACAAAAACTCGGATCTCGCGACGAGATGGCCGGCGGCCAAACGCGGACGGATGCGGAAAAACGATCGGCGCGTGTAAGGTTATATTATTATTTTCTCGATCGTATCGACGACGGTCGTCGGCTGAGAGATGCAACAAAAAAGTAATAACGTTATGTTTCTCACGGGTGCGCGACGCGACGGCATCAAACGCCCGCCGCGAACAGACCGCATGCGATTCTTATCACACGCGCGAACACGCTACGAAATGACAATGATAACGTCGTGAAGGCGCCACCGTGATTATCGACGAACGAGCGACGGTTGACTTTTCGTTACGAACTGTTTCCCTTCCCCTTCTACTACTCTGAGAAACCACGTTGGTACATTACACCATTATCCATACATCCATTACAGTATATTATACCATTGATAATAAATTCTATAAATATTATTATTATTGTTATAAGATATTATGCTATGCGAAAATAATTTAATATAAAATGCTACGTCATTGATTTTACAACAGGTGGATCGTTCTTGAACGACTCGCGATTCAAATGAAATGAGTCCGGTTGAACAGCGTTTCCTGACCTTTGTACAAAGGCGACCCATAAATGTCCTTTGTATTGGATAGACGACCCTCCACAAAAAAAATAAAAACCTATTGTGCTAATAACGTCACTAATCATTTTATTATTAAAAATATTTTATTTTATCGTTAAACTGGATAACTGAATTCTCATATAGGTACATAATTATATTTTGATACCTAAGATATTTTTCTTGCCTTCAGCTTAAAACAGCGACCCATCAAAAATTGTTTATGGCCCAATGTTGGGAAACGCTGCAGTAAAGGAACTTTAACAAACGGTTCCATCTGAACGTTCCAACGCGTCCCTTCGTTCCATTTCGGTTCTATGTTTATAGGGCAAATGTGCCAAAAGTACTAGTGATAGGACGTCCGGTATTCGTTCCTTTGGAACTAGTGCGGAGGGGAACGATTCCACCTACGCGTCAATTTTAGGCGCAACAGGTCCAAAACCAAATTGTACCACATTCGTATCGCGCACCGATTACGCGCTACCCTTACGTGTCCGATCAATTGCCTTCGGTACCTATATATATATATATATATATATAGGTATATATATATACCTATATATACCTATATATAAGTATATACTTATCGGAGAAATGCTCATGGGATGAGGGTTTCATACCCCCTCTCCGATGAACTTGTAGTTGTAGTTCTTCGGTAGTTTCGGTTTGCTCAGAAAAAAATGAGTGTGTAGGTCAGTGCATTTTATAAGGAATTTTCACTGGGCGACAAAAAATGTTTTTCTCAAAATAATCAATGTACAATACCATAGAACGATTATAGTATTACACGTTTGTTTCGCATTATTTCGCCCAATCTTTTAAAATACTGTCGACAGAGTATAATCACTGGGCGACATTTGTGTCGCCTAGTTAACTAGTAAAAAAAATGCACTGGTTTAGGTAGTTAGTTTTAATTGTTCAACTTTGTTAAATATTATCATACATAATATGATTATGTTTACAGCACGGTTTGTAAATAGAACCAGTAGATGTGGAACACGGTCTACAATCATGAATGCAACTAAAAGTTATTTTTAAACCATAGATATCTATGTTGTAAACACGACCCTCGGCATTCGCTAACATCATGCCCGTACAATTCATTGCTATTATTGATATATAACACGCATTATATACATAATACCTTGTCCACTTTGTGTATAACACGTTTCCTAACCGAATTACCGAATTGCCAAACGAAAAACCATTGGTAATAATATAAATGTAGAATGTACACTTTAGACCAGTGTTTCCCAACTGGTGTTCCGGGGAACCTAAGGGTTCCGTGAGCTTGAGCGAAGGGTTCCGTGAGAAATTTGGGAAAATATAAATTAATTAGCAATATTTTGAACATAGAACTCAATATAGAACTGGAATTGACACATTTCCCGATGTGTGGTGCGTAGTTTGTAGCTTTTCGGCGTATACAAAGACTAAGGATAAGTTTCAAAATCAACTGAACGCGGCTCCGGACTTACGAATCCAACTTTCAGGAATAACTCCAAATTTAAAAACAGTTATGAAAAGATTCCAATCTTCTCATTGAATCTGTCTTAGAGATGATGAGAGATAAATATTAAATTTTAAGCTTTGTACGAGTACATTTATAATATTGTAATAGTAATAAACAAAATAAAATGTTAAAGCTGTCTTGTTTTTTTTATATTAATGACATTCTTGTGCCGGAAGTGTCCGGTAACCCATTCATTTAAGTATACAAAACATGTCTGTATTAATATTATAGAAAAAATATTGGGGTTCTACAAAACGTTCAATCTCCTGCTAAGGTTCCGCGGGTAAAAGAAGTTGGGAAACACTGCTGTAGATTACAGTTTAAAGCGTACTCGTGCGTTTCAAAATTCGAATTTTGCATTCAGTTTTATCTGTGCTATTGAAGTATTGTGTCTCTATAGTTAGGTTTTAACCAATATCAATGTATCAATGATATTTACCAACCAGAACATTTTCTAAATTTAAGCCTATGACTTATATCGAAAAAACAAAATACAGTTCATCCCCCCCCCCAACAATAGGAAAAAGCTGAACATACCACTGGGACATATTGTTTAATTTATATAAAATTATAAAATAAAATAAATCTAGAAAAATATGGTTATGCTAATATTTATTGTTAATTTATACGTGGATTATACATAGGTAAGTATAATGATAATACCTAATAACTAGTAAGTACTAGTCAATAGATATTTAGTAGTCGGTAAAAGTACCTATCTTGTATCTAATGGTGACCGATTATTCTCCATACTCTCTATTAGTTCATGTAAATTATACTGACAACAAACACTTTTATATCTGTGCCGTCATCGGTGTGCAATGCGCGTATTTGGGAATAAAGATATTTTAGTGTTAATTACTGTTATAGGCTAACAACCGACTCATTTGAAAAATCTACAAGTACCTTCAGTTTTACATTTTGCACCCAACGGCAATTGCTAATGTCGGCATAAAATCGGAGCGACAATGTCGATCGCGTAAATATCGTTACACTTTGTGCAAAACTGCAACGGTGCATCGCTGAATCGGCAGTGGTAATGGTATGAATAAGTGACCGGAAGGAATGAATCATTTCGAATCGTTCCATTTGTGAACCGGGAACGAAAGGAACGATTCCAGGGGCGTTATTTCAACTTTTGAAAGGGTGGGGAAACTGATTAAATTCGCCGACTTCATAATATTTAAAAAACTATGGTTACCTATATACTTAAATATTTTATATTTATGGACCACAGACTATCAATAAAATATTTTTTTGGAGCAAAACATGTAAGGATTAATAATGAATATTTGAACGGATTTATATGTAATAAAAATACAGAAATTATAATATATAATATATACATGCATATATATGTAAGTACAATTTATAAAATATGTACTAAAAACACCCCAATATGTAGGAAAAAAATGTAATAAAAAAAAAATAAATATAATTATTAAATTATCAAAATGATTTGTTGCATTGAATTATTACAATATCTTTTAAATTATCAAATATTAAATGTGGCCTATTATATCTGAAAATATTTTTAAAACGGCTAAATGATCGTTCTACATTAACCTACATCGGTTGATTAAAGGATATTTGAAGCCCATAATATCAGAAGGCGATAATTTCAAATTTTTTGAAGGGTATCTTCCACTCATTATGTCATTGATTGATTTAAAATCAATATAGCCTGGAATTTTTTTCTGTAACAGCATGAATTTTCTTTTTTACATCTCCTATTGGTCCGCTTACAAGTTTTCATTTTGCAATCATTGATTCAACAATTTGCATACTTTTATTTAAGGACATATTTTTGTTTCTAATTTTGTAAACGTATGTGCAATAAAACTAAAATTCACTGAGATGAAAATTAAATTAGTTTTCAATGTTTTATTTTGCATAGTATTTTGAGCTTTTCTAATAGCGATAGAAGTTCCTAGATTTAAATTTGAAATAATTTCTTGTACTTTTGTATGAAGAAGACGTATGAATGATGAAATGATAAAACATGTTTAAAAATATTTACAAATTAGTGAAATATATAAAAATATGTAATTATACCAAAATATGTAAAAATATGTAAAATTAAAGTATCATCATATTAATAGGAATGATTTAAATCATGTACATTTATTATCGGATATTTAATATCTCGTTTTAATAAAAATATGTATTTACATAAAAATCCGTTCCCTAGTAATGAATAATGATGTCACGATGATAAACAAAGAACATGAAACTTTTCAATTTACCCAATTAACAATATAATAACATTAAAAATAGTAAAACATTTATTTATCCTTCAGGCTATAAGTTACCTATCAGTAGGTTTAATGGAATAATAATATAAAACTAATTAAATAAATACTTATAATTTTATTATTTGTATATTTAATATTTTACAGAACTTATTTATAAAAACATAAAATTTTATCTCAAATATAATGTATCGTTGTAGGGGTGAATAGGAACGATTTTAACGGTTTTTTATAGATTATGAGCTCAATTTTTATGGTATTGATATCACGAAAACTGTTTTATAAAGATCACATATTTAAAAACATGTAATAAACCAAAAATAAAGTTTATGAGCTTCGCGTAATAACGATTGTCATAAACCGTGGAGAAACCAGTGTTTCTCAACTTTTAATAAATCGTGAACGTGTATTTAAAAGAGAATATTATCTGATTTCTGAGTAGGTACTAAATAATAAATAAAATTTATTATTTACTGATTTTAGCATTTGATCATCGGACAAAGAATTGCCAACTTTTTAAAATTTCTTAGAGTGAGGCATTTACCATAGTCTGCCCCCCCCCCAAATGACGCCTTTGAACGATTCCCTAAAAGAAACGAAATATCCCATAACACCAAAATAACACCATTATAAATGCACCATCCTAGGAGCATGTTTTCAACAGTAAAAATCTATTAATGGTTGGTATTTCAATTGCTGAAAACTTTTTATTCAGTCGGGTGCAAACGATTACAGCGACGTTAAGTTTTTGTGTCCACATATGCGCTACCAATTTTAACAACACTAGACAACGTATTATAAAAGCAACGGTAGATTTGATTAGTAAGGTATCAAATACTTCTAGTTAATTTTATTGTTTTTTTTATCATTTTGATTTGATTAGTTTAAACTTATTTTTATTTTTTTATTACGACGACTGTGTGGGTTTGTGCAGAAATATTAGTAGGTGGTATCTAAAAACTGACTTCTTCAGTAGGCGAAGTAGTGAATATTTATAAATCATAATTTATACACTATACCGTGGAAATCCACAAAAAATAAAATCAGGACAAGGTTTTTTCTATACGAGCTTCATTTAATAAAATTCATATACATCTAAAAATAGAACAAAAATCCTCTTGAAGACGTATGTTGCCTCGGCAGACAGAATAGTTAATTTTTGCTTTTAATTATTATTTTTATTATTATTTTTAATAATATTTTACAAACGTGACGTGTTTAATAAAACCAAGTCAATTATAGTATTTGGCATAATATTGTATTATTTTACATAAATGTCATTAGTTAATGGTCTCGTACACGCATACGATGACGACCATAGTTTTTCACCCACAAGTGTCCGAGTGGCTCTGTTTTCACATACACTTATTAATATTTTGTAAACCACTAGATTTTATTTTAACTTGGCTTATTTTTATGAAGTTTTAAATTATAAAAAAGCGAAACTCCTAGGCAGGATGATTTAAAATAATGAATAAATGGCAGTGACGTAGTTAAAGATAATTTTGGAGGTTAAACTTCCCCACCACCATTACAAACATCCCAGTCAGTAAATTAATAGATACCAGCAATAAAAATAATTATTACCTTAGTATATCAAACCCCTCAGCAACCCCAAAAGCCCAAAAGTAACCTTTACCTTACATCCTTGAAAAAATGGTATTACTGATTCATTTTTGGAACTTGAAACTGAAGTTCATTGCTCTCGAAAAAAAAAATCTGAGTGAAAGAGGTTAGATTGATTAGTTTATATTTCTAAAAATGAATCATTTATGGTAGCAGAAATACTTACCATATTTTTTTAATAATATAAGTTGAAATTTTAATGTCAAAACAAAATTTTAAGCCAAAATAGAAACTATATAAGTTAATAGTTTCAGCATAGCAAATAAGTAAACTTGAGCAAACTATGATAACAAACATTTTCAAAAGCTTTCACCAAACTAGAGTTTTAAATTTTTTACGAGTCAAATCGTCATAACCTTTCTGATCTCTGTTTATAAAATAGTGGTCCTATATTATGATATTCATATATTCATACGAACACATATATTTCTCATAGAAAAAGCTTTGAAATTATATAGATAATATCTATTTAATAATAACATAGACAACTGGAAAATATGTTTTTAAATTTGAAAGTAATAACTACAAAATTAGGTTTTTAACGCATTTACGTTTTTTTCTAGTTGATGTTATTACATGCTAAATTGCTATGTATGAAATACAATTTATGACATCGTTGATAAAATACCCATTATTTTATGTTCATAACTTTGTATTCATTTACTTTTTTGGTTTTATTACGGCGGTGGATATTTAGTGTTGTTATACAAATGGAACAGAAACATGAATATTTCTTTAGCTCCCGTACTTTGGTGAAATGTAGTGGTAAACTATTTTCACAGTATTACATATTTTTGCCCAGAATCTTATAATACTATAAAATAATTATATGTATGATATTTACAGTGATGGTATTATTAAATTAAAAAGTTAAAAATAGTTTTGCTCTACAAAAGTATTATTCATATGTTATGTATTTACATAACACAATTTAAATGCTAATGGCGTATTTTATTTTATCATAAAACTTAGATAACTAAATAGAAATAGAAAAAAATATATACCACATAATTAATATATGTATAAATTTGAATATTTATCAATTGTGATATAATATATCACAATTGATAAATATTATAAAATTGTATATTAATGACAAAAACTAAAAAATACGAGTAATATGGTATAAAGAAATAATGTTCCAAAAATATTCAGTCATCATTCCTTACTATATTCACTATTTAAATCAAGTTATATTACCAAATCATATAACTCAGATTATGTACAATAAATTATTTTATATTTTATTTATTTATATTATTATATATTTTATTTCATACTTGTACACACATTTTTTAAAGCTTTATTTTAATTTTTTTAAATGATATCTAGATTTTAGATTTTTAATAATTGTATTTATATACATATTTCTCGTTATAAAGTGCATTTTTTATTTTTTCAAATTCTTTGTACCTAAATCAAATGTAAACTTTTATCAGTTATTTTATATAAAATATTTATCATAAAATTAGACGAAAAATCGAGTTTTAACATGACGACAATATTCTAAAGACAGAGTAATCTGACGTTTGATAAGCGTTTAATAGTTGTAAAATAGTCAATACATAACATTATTTATAGTTGCAAGAAATGTCTTTATATGAATTCATGTCTTAAAGTATAAAAAAAAAAAAATAATCCTATAGAAGTGTAGATAATTATGTGCAGTAAAAATGTTCTAAATTTTATTAGATTTTTTTTTTATAAAGATTTTACAAGCCATTTTGGCTCTTTGATTTTAAAACCAATTCACTCCATAATAGCGTAAGCTAGATCAGATGCTATAAGATTTCACGAAAAAAATAGTTTTAACAAAAATTGAAAATTTGTTTATCAATCAAAGTTACATTTTTTTTTTTTTTTTTTACAAATTATGAAACGAAAATTTTTTACTTGAGTATTAAATACTGTTTCGAAAAAATATTTAACTAAGATGTACATATTAATTTGAAATAAAAATTGAATTGAATTAAAAATGTTTTGATGGTTTTTATAAATTATAGAATGTATAAAATAAAATTGCTGTTGATTTTTTTTAAAATTTAAGTATAATTAGTATTTATCAATTATTTTTTTCAGCACATGTAAGTATGAACTTTATATAATTTTTAAATTATTTTTAAGAAGGGTAGAGAATATATTAAATGTATGGAAGCGAAAATGTTTGAATTCCTGTTGATTCATATAGGCGTATACAATAAAATACAAGTGAAATGGAATAGGCTTGAATTTATCTCAGACGACGTTTGATTACATATATTTTCTCCTTTGTAAAATACGCAAACTGTGAAAAAAATTAATCATGTAAACAGATAAGTTACGAATGTGTAAAATTCTTATTTAAACATTGTATTTAAAAGCCAATGGTTGTAATTAAATAAAATATTATTAAATTACATAATTGATAATAAAATAAACTAAAAATAGACCCCAAATAATTGGGAGAAAGGCGAAAGAGAAGAATATATATATATATTATATAATTTTTTCTTTGTAAGTAGGTATCAGTGGTTATTACGATTGAAGTAAAATTATAACTATTGAGTAACATTAATGTTGTCATTATAGGAAAATTATAAGCTGGTACATAATAATTAATAAACTTAATTTAGTATTAAATTACGAAAGAAATATTGAATGTATGCTTTAAAATGTAAATTTCATTTAAAGCGTAGATCAACAAATAAATGATCAACTAAAAAAAGTATAAGTGGCGTCCTTGTCAATTATTCGCAAATCTAAACATCAAAAATTAGGATTATAATAAATTGATTATATAAATAATAATATTAAAAATGTTTCCTAATAGGTGTCATCACTCAAATTAAAATATAAAACGATACCCTTATACCTTGTTTATCCTTTTGATTATTTCCCGTTATTGTATTACTGCCATTTTAAATATAATTGTGTTCTCCAACCAGAGGATTTTATTTCAAAGGAATATGCGCATAACATTTTCGTATTTTCGTTACTCACAATATTATTATTATATGCATTTATATCATGTATATATATACTTATATATATATATATCAATGCGCGTGTTTGTTGTGTACTTGCCAAAAAAAAAAAAAAAAGAAAGTTTTAGAGAAAGAAAGAGCAAGTAAGGGAGAGAAATGAATTGCACACGTGTATCCAATGCCTTCTACCAATCGGCACTGAACCATAGTGTTGGCACAACAAATTGTGTATGTTAATCTATACAAATATATATATATATATATATATATATATATTTTACTAGCAATCAACATTTAAAAACTTAAATTTTGAATGAAATATCAAATGGTGTAATACCTACCACGCTTTTAACATTTCTTACGTATCTTTCACCAACGTAATCCCGTGGTATAAACAATTGTTGGCTCTGTCGCGATACTTACGACAAATTAATACAAATTACGATTTTTCATACTCAAATAATTTATTTAGTCAGTGAATAAAGTTAACTGTTTTTAACTATAATCAGTTTGATATTATTTTCAATCATAATTCATTTAACCTATTGTATATTGTGTTTCGGTTATCACCCAGAAATAATATACATTATTGGATTAATTATCTACTAAACCAGCTTAATCTAATTATTCTAGTACGTAATTTTCTTTTTGTTTGATAAAATTTTATAATTTTGTCTTAAAATCTGATTTCGTATGGATTTTTGTGAATCATTACATACATTTTGTTTATTTCAACTGATTTGAATTTTGTTCAAATACAAAATGTGAAGAGTAAATGAGATTTTGGTGTATTTTTTCTCTTCTACTGGAGACGATCAAGGTATGTACCATACATATTGACTATACCAAAACTAATCACTGAACGTATACAGAACGAATGAGATAAGTTAAATTACGTAAATGGACATTATATTTACCTAAATCGAACGTATAAAAAATTTAGACATCGGGACATAATTTTTGATTATATTTTATAAGTAAATAATAGTTTATTAAGTAGTGTGTAATACATTTCTATCATAATAATATTAATATAAAATAAATAATATAATATAAATATATTTATGATAAACATGGGACGACAGAAAGACGAAATTAGCAAAACCTTTAAAATAGGTAATATAACATTTACTAAACATATGAGCATAATTAGTTGCCTATCGTACATTTGTTGTTCTTATTATGTCCAGTTGTACTGCTCATATAATGTTTTTGGATTTTTTTTGTATCTATTTATATATGATGTACTTTAATCGCAATGTAAAAACGATGATTTTGCAAATATTAACTTACGTTATTTATGCATACATTTTGACGATAAATATTTATAATAGTTTAATCTATTATAATTTATTTTTATGATATGAGGAAAACATAAAATGTCATAACAAGAATGTTATAACACATTCATTGAAATATAACTTATCAAATTATGGTTATTATTTTTTTTTTTTACTAAGGAGCCATACAAATTTCTATTTTTGCTACCATAAATAACTTCGATAAATTTCAATTATGTAAGATATTAAAAGAATATGTTTGTTAAAAATTGTTGTAAAAATGTTCTAATACAATCTCTGACCTCAAATTGATGTGGAAACTTATTAACCAACTCACTGGATCTAACAAAAGCAGTTCAAATGAGAATTTCAATATAATCGGATGATTCGCTTCGAGCAACTGGATTACGGTTTTTACTAGCGTTGTCTCGTAATGTAACTTTCCTATGATGTTCGTAAAAATACCGACACTCCGATGGATCGACAGCATCGTGAGCCGAACACGCGCGAATGGTACAGTAACACCGTGCAAACATAAGCATTTGGGTCACATTACACGAAAATGAATAGTTGTGCATTTAAAATGTTTGCTCCAGAGACCAGAGTGAGTCTCTCATATGTATATAGGCCCTAGGACCCATGAGAAATCAGTACAATTGCACTACTTGATACCCCTACGTGGGCACTACTGTCCATAACTAATATTTTATATACCCATAGACGATATTGTTATAGATTCTTGTGATACAAACAATATATTGTCAACCTCATATGATTGCCAAAAAATAATTAAAGCAACTAGAGTTAAATATCTAGGTTTAATTTTTGACTGGAACTTAAGGTGGGAAATACATGTTTCGGGTTTGTTTATGCGCCTAAGGTCTGTTATCTTCAAAATGTATAAACTAAACAAAATTCAATCCAAAGGAACCATTTTTACTGTATATATTGCGTTATATAAATCAATTATCCAATATGGATTAATAGTTTGGGGAGATTGTTCTGAAAATGCAATAAGGTCATTAATAACACAAAAATATTTAGCAGTCAGAGTATGGTTGGATAAAAATGTTTCAATAGGCTCCTCTGTTTCAAAATATAAAGAATTAAGTGTAAAACCTGTCAGGTTGCTGTATAAACAGTTTTCCATATTGACAACTACGTGCTAAAACCTCTAACTCAATTTTTACATATCGTTCACGAGGGATAAAAGACATTTGATTGATTTAATATAATATAATATAACTGTTACTTTATAATACTGATCAATTCTACAATTACGTACAATTTTTAAATAAAAAAAATTTAATTTTTATAGTAAATTTATTTTTATTTTAGTTATAAGTTTTTGCCATAATTTTATTTTTAAATACAAGGTTTTTTTTAATCATGATAAAATATAACATCCCGTTAGTTAAAAACTTTATATTAAACTATAGTATATAATATTTAAATAAATATGAAAATTAAAGTAAATGTATCTTTTAAATAAAAATAATGAATAAATAATAATAAATAAATAATAACACAATCAAATATTTCATTATACAGTATATACTCGTATTATTGTTTTATTTTTCATGGTGAGGCAATTTGTATACAAATTCCATATATGATTGGGAAGTACTTTTTTAAGCTCTTGAAGATGCTTGTATTTTTCAAATTTAATTTTAATATGATGTTTGTACAAAAGAAGTAATTCAGATGTTCAGATATTATTTCGTGTTCGGGGCATTAATTTCCATTCATCATTCTAGTTTATTTTAAATTGAATAAATCCATCTTGGCTATAATTTAAACATCTAACATCATTAGCAGTAGGATCACCACGACGATGACCCGGTCTTATTGAAGAGTATTCTTTTAATGATTTAAAGTCTTTAAAACATGTGCAATCAAGGTATTTTATTTGGTAAGAGTTTGCAGATCTAGAATCTCAACAAACACTTAAATAATCTATAGGAAGATATATTTCTCTTTTTTTTAATTTATATTCAATTTTGGCGTATATATTATTTACCTCTATCTGAGTATGACCTTTTTCTAGATAATGCTATGAAATTTCAATTTTATCATCAATTGCTGACTTTAAAAGAGTATTACTCAAGAATATATTGCGGTTTTGATACTACACTCATCACTAATTATTGTGACTTTTTCAAAGTAGATTTATTTTCAATCCCACAACAAATATAGTTGCTAAGAAATGAAGCAAAAGCCATTATTTATCAAATAAAATATGAATTATAATTTAAATTAATTTTTAAATGAATGAATAACTGTCTTTGAATTAATTAACAAAATCAAATAAATTATTGATTAATGACCACATAGGTCTTAAAATATTTCAAACCGGTGTTAAAATAAAATGAAATAATTTAGTTTAAAATACAGAAAAATAAGACTGAACTGAACACAATCTATAAACTTTATCTACGAGTACATCGTAAAGATATAAATTGTATAACATTTAACGATTGTTACTGTGATAAATATTTTAAATCGTATTATGTATAATTTTATAGTAGCCTGTTGGTACGGGTGTTCTTTGGCGATTAATATCTTATCAAAACTATCTCCATTTTAAACGAACTATTTTGAAATGTGGCATAAAATAAAATTAAGACAACGCAGTAATTTGTTGTGTTAAAATATTAATTAGAATGATAATAATGTGATATGTTATTGTAAAGCTCAAATAAATCATTAAAATAATAAACGCATACATATATGAATTTAATAACTTAATATGAATATTAGGATATCAATAATGAGTACCCGATGTACGTGTTTATTCATTTTATTCATTTTCAGTAATACAATATTAAGATTATAACAAAACCTCGTAACTTGGTATTTTTTTTCCGACTTCTAGTAACGAGGTTTTGAAATTACAATTTAAACCGTATCACAATGAACACCACAATCGTTTTTACAGCATGTAAAACTTAGGCTACCAATGATATTTTTAAAAAATATAAAAAAATTCCAGTTACGAGGTTTTGGCAATTAGCTGTCGATATTACCTATACGTTTCTAAAAATATTAGTTTTACACAAATTAATGAACGTGAAATTAGGACCTATGATATCAAAGTTGAAAAAAAAAAAAAAAATTTTTGGAAAACATTTTCGGTACTATCTGACTCCGTTTAGCTTTAATGTAATGCCATAATATGTTGAGATGAAAAAATTGTCTTGATATAAACAAAAAATGTGGATATCTAATAAATAAAAATGTAATCGTAATACGGTTGTTAAACGAACTCCGATTTTAAACCATATCTATTACAGTCTATTGTTATTCGGCGATCTAGTAGTTTCAAAAGCGTTTTCGAGAACTTACAACATCAATGGGTTCACCAAGACATGGGTCTAGAAACATATGCTACGGCAACGTTATCGGTGCCGTTCGTGCGGCACGTTGCAGGTAAAAAGCGTAGAAAACACGCGGACGCGCGTGTCCCGTCCGTCGGTAACGCGTCCGCAACACGCCGCCGCCGCCGCCCACCGGATTCGTGTCCCGGCCCTGTTGTACGCGCCAACGTCCGGGTACGGCCGCCGCGGACTCCAACCGGCCAGACGGTGAAAGGAACGAGGATGAGCTCGCGCGCCGAGTAACGGGTCTCCGGCCTACTTTCTACGCGACCTGTTACGCGCGCGTGTGTACCGCCGACCACGACGACCAAGCGCAGTGCGGCGCGTAATGTCGACGAGGCACACGCGCGTCACGGCCGGCTCGCGAAATCCCGGTCCCTTAACCGCCGTCTCCGACGATGAGAAGAATCCGGTGGCTCTCCCTGCCGCTGGTCACCGGCTTCATGCTGGTCCTGTGCGCGGTCCTGCTGGCCGTCAACTTCTTCCAACTGAACTCGATCCAATACGAGCACAACAAGTATCATCACAACGGGCAGCAGCCGTACCCGGCCGGGCGGCGCGCCGACGACGAGCCCACGAGGCAACCTCGGCGGCCCTCTTACGTGGTACTGGCGAAAAACGTAAGACCGTGTAACGCGGACGGACGCGTTCCCCCCCCCCCCCCGCGCACCGCTTACCCGTTCGCATGGTTTTTTTTTTTTCAGCCCGATGCCGGACACCTGGTGCACGTGTTCGACGTGTTCAACGTCTACGGTTACACCAGAAGACCGTTCGACCAAAAGGTCGATTGGGACGTGCTGTGGTCCCACGAGTACCCGTTCAAAACTTACGCCGACCGCATCGACTTCTCCGATCTGAAATCTCATCAAAAAGTAAGTTTTCAACGTCCCCGCACCTGAACCGTCTTACCGTTCTACATTGATAGCCGTGTCGATCGATTCTTGCGGTCGATAAAGGAAATCGTTTGGGTTTATAGTATTTTAATATTAAATTGTGATTTTCGTTTACCGCAAGATTTTTCGGCTCTTGCATTAACACTGCCCGCATATTACTTGTTTCTAGACACATTCGATGTTCGCTTCTCTTAAGAGGAATTAACTATTTTAATAAATAATCAATAATAAATTATTTTGCATTTGGTCGTGAGACTAAAAATGGAAATCATTTTACAAACATATACTTGCATCAGGTGGAATAGTAAAAGTGAAATGTTTTTTCCTTTGCAAGTAATAGTATTGAACAAAAAATGATTGTTACCCGTGATAAAAATCAGTTTAAATCATCTATTTTTTAATTTTGTACAATATATTACGTGCGTGTATCTGGTAATGTTCTGTACATATAAATTTGACGAAACGTATAAAACTCTCTACGTATAATGTAGATAAAATGTTGTGCACGTGTACTGTATTACATTATACCGTTAAGTATTTACGATCGATTTTTGAGTTGATGTATGTTCAAATGTATTGAAATTTATATTATGTCACATTTGCATACATTAATTATAATGATATTTTCGTACACAATGTCTATCAGTTCAGTAAGCTCTGCAGATTTTTTTTGTGGGCTGCAATCGTGTAGAAAACTTATTTATTAAATTAATGACTTTTCATGAAACGGTTGAGTGCATTTAAAATTACTGTGCGGAATATGTTTTCAGACATTTCTCATAATTTTCTATTACCTATTCTTACAACATAAATTATATAATGTATTGTATTATATAAATTATATACATATATAATAATTGTTAAAATAGAAACATCTGAATTCGACGTATTCCATGTACAATTATACTGTCAATAATTATCATTTATCAACTATGGCACAAGACTAGTACAACATAAAATAAATGGCCGGGTCGGCCCAGACGTATGACAATAAGCATCGTTAGGGTTGCTTCGACAAATTATTTGTGGTGGCCTAAATTAATAAAATGAGTAGTTGTTCGATAAGGACGATATTATAATTATATTTGGTTATTAACGGTGAATCTTAACTGATCTCAAAACATCCGAATTGAATACTGTATTTTACTGTGTAGAATATTCATATAGATCTCTGGATAATTGAACCGTAATATCCTAATATTAGTACCTAGAAACTAATTTTTTTTTTAGATTTTAAGTGAAACGCGGAAAATATTGGTGTTACCATGACGTGTGTGTTTTATTTTTTATATTTGGATACATAATTTCGACCAAAATAATTTTATCACAGTTATAACAGATTTCTGATAGTTGACTAATTAGTACTGACAAGTTAAGTTTGAATAAAATTTTGAAAATTTGTCACTAACATCTTCATATATATTACATTATACTATAAAAAAAAATTAAGCTTGATTAAAAAAAAAATATATTACGATATTTTAAACATTACATTTCGATAAATCAATAATAATTATGAATATTAACCATATTTTTCAGTAAAAAATTCATAACGTTTTAAATTGTTATAGTTAAGGTTTAAGAGTTGGATATTTTATTTGTCATAATAATATATTTGTAGTAGAAAAAATAAAAATAAAATGTATTGGAAAATCGCAAAAATTTTTTATAAGCATTACGATGTGAAATTTTGCTGATTTAAAATATTTAGACGAATTTCCATTAAACAATATTAGTTATTTAGTTCAAAATATTTTATAGTTTTGAAATATTTTAATAAAATTCGTACTGTTTATAGAAACATGACATTTTCGATTTTCCCAAATTTTAGATACTTTTTTGTTTTTGCGAAAGTTCGAACGATAAATGTTTAATCAACCTATTTAATTAATTTTTTTGAAACATAAACTGTTTCTTCTGATCTTTTTTACTTAGAATTATTTTTTCGAATGCAATGACACATTGGTTTTAAATTTAAAATACCAAAACAAAAATATCATTCACGACTATAGAATTCCACCCGACTAAGGAGTTTTGCCTTTTTTATATTTATAAAAAAAAGTTTTTAAACTTTAAATAATATTTAAAAACAAAAATTATATTTAAGACATTAAAAGCCTCTTTAGTATGTTATTATTTTTATAACACATAGTGCATCACACTATTGCGCTTAGAACTAAACCATTATTATTGTTTTTGACCATAGTTATTCGATTGAATATCCTCTTAAAAAAGTGTTATAAATAACCATTGACAACAATTATTGCTACTGGACCAGATTATCCGACTGTCAATTTCAATAATATATACATATGTCGCATTCGATGCTACTGCGTTTTATGAATTAACTGAGAAAACATGATAAGAATGCATAAATTGCACTGGCGAGTGTGTAATTGAGAATTGTTAGAAAATATTTCTATTTGTTATCTTTTAAACGACAAAATATTACCAAAAATTGATTTATCCGTATTTTAACAGTTATATTCGCTGCTAATATATATGGTAAATCAATTAAGTCTTAACATTGTAAGCTATTTTCATTTACTTTGTATACTCTATTTTTATTTTTTAAAAGGTCAATCATTTCCCTGGCATCGGTTTTATAACCAACAAAATTGATTTGGCCACATCAAGTATAGCGTACGTACCTCCAGCTTTCCACATGCCATTAGAAAAATCAAAGTTTTCTGAATTTGTAAGTTATATTTTTACATACAATCTATTTATATTCTTTTTTTATTGTATTCTACACAAACTGTTTATATTAATTAAATATCGGTAAAAACTCTGTGTAAATAGTTAGCACAAGTGTAATTACTGATTTATTGGGACAATTATTTTACAAGTAACTCAGTTAAAATTTCTATTAATATTTTTTCGTACGTTTACTTTCTATTATATTTTTTTTCCTTAGATAATTCAATTAAAATATATTTAGTTAAAAAAAAAAAAAAAATTATTTCTCTTATTTACTATCATAGCCGAGTAATAATATCTTGACTTACATTTTATGTATTTTTAAGCCTTTAAATGCATTTCATTTTAACTAACTCAAATTTTCTGTAAATCGTTTTCCCTTGCGAGTTATTGCGTTTCAAGTGCATTTTCCACTTAAGTTTAATTTTATTTAAAATCAATTGTTTTTTAATTAAGTTAAATATTGGCGTGACTCAATATATATTTACATAACATTTGCATAATAATCGATGGAAAGTAAAATCTAATGGATAACGAAGTCGAAGTTGATAATGTTTTATGTAGATGGCAATTTATTCATAAACATTTTATGTTATCACGGGTAAAGTGTAAAATTAAGTTTAAACACATAATTGTTACAGGCGAAAAAAAATCCTCATAAGCTGTTTGTCCAAAAGCAAAACAATCACCGAGGTATTAAAATTAAATCACCTGACCAATTGGACTTTAATGCAACGGGCACGTTTATCCAAGAATACATTGATAATCCTTTGTTAATTGATGGATATAAATTTGATATTGGAGTTTACACCATCATTACATCGATAGATCCACTTAGAGTTTATATGTACAACGGAGACATTCTGTTCAGGTATTTCATTTGATTTTTTCAATATGTAAATTTTACATAGATTCAGTAATATTTTCCTTGCAAAAAGTACCTTATTCCTTTATAACATATTGTTTTCGTTCAACGTTCGGACCTAAAAAATTACAGCATCTTTTTATTACACTCATAGTTCAGTAATTGTATTAATTTAGAATAAAATAATAATTAGCTCGTTGAAAAAATCTCATATATCAATTATTCTAAGTAAATTTAATAATACAATGGTATGTGTTCTTACGAGTAAAATAAATTGCTCAACTGCAATTAAACGAATTATTAAAGTACTTATTGAATAAAAAATATCTTTAATTCAACGGTCAACTAATTCACACTAATAAAGTAATAATTATATAAGCACAATGAGAAATATATAATATTGTGTTTAACATTGTTCCATAATTAATACAAATTACTTATAAATAATTTAATAATATTTCATTTGGTCGGTCGACATGCTATTACAGTGTTTGATTTGAACCCATGTTTGTTCATATGATTCAGTATAAATTATTATTGTGACTTTGTTTATTTGAATATAATTACACAACAATTAAAAGAAGTAAGTGATCGGTCTAATAAATTGAACATAAACTTATGTAAATACAGTTTACAATATTATACTTTTTAAACAGTAATTATAAATGTAATATGTACTAAAATTATTTACGTTTGACAAAACTGTACATTCAATTATTAAATTTCAACATTTTAAAAGACAAACACAATAATGTTTCAATAATTATGATTGGTAATGAACATGACAATTGTGGAGAGAAGAATTAAGTGGATAAGACATCCGATATGAAACAATACATGGATAGCGATTATAATCGAGGAAAAACCCTTAGGGAAGCCAGAAAATCCTAGACAGTCATATATAAAATAAATTTTATTAGATGTAGGAAAAATGTCATTTTGAGAATTGAAGGAGTTGCTTTGATAAAGAAAAATGGAGGATCATTTCATCATTCAACCAATTTGCAAATTAAAAAAAAAAAAAAAACATAAAAAATAACTTACCATTGCCTTAATAATTACGATCACTTCACTTTCTTATACAACTACTTATCGCTTTAATCAAATATACAGTTAGATTGTTTTGACCTTTAACATTATAAATATTTGTATATATTTTAGGGTATATACTCGATAGGGTAGTTATAAAGTTGATTATTAACTCTGGTTATTTTATTCTGTAGTTATCTAGCGTACCACATTTTTTTAAACTAAATACTTTTTGAGTAAGAAACAAACATACTCGTAAGTCAACTAAATAGACTAAAATAAAATTATAATTGTAGGAACTGTAAATAGGATGGTTACCCAAGTATTTTTACTTGTTTCACTTTCTATAGGTAAGTAGTTGTGTTGGTTTTTTATAAGGAACAAGAATAATGATTGTACATAATGTATAATGTTTTAGTTAGATGTGACATGTTTTAATATGTTTAGATATTTTTAGATTTTGTCCGGTGAAATACGAACCGTTTGATCCCAACAACATAGACAAATACGTGGTCGGAGATGATTATTTACCTATTTGGAATGTGCCGTCCTTAAAAAAATATTACGTTCATCAAAAGGCTTCAATGAAAGTAGCCGTTGAATCACATTTAAAAACGTTAGGTGATTATGAAGTCGATGGGTATATTTGTATTGAACTATATAATAATTAATTAGATAATATAGTAAGTACTGTATTTTTTAAACTGCTTACAGGCAAAGATGCTACAAAAATATGGGACCAGTTAGAAGATGCCATACGAGTTGTATGTTTAAAAAAAGAGTCAATGATAAAAAATCTTATGAAAAAATACAAGTCGAAAACAAATTTCTTTGAAATGGCACGTTTTGACTTTGTCGTTGACAAAGATCTAAAAGTATTTATAATGGAGGCAAGTTTTATAATTATAAGTTATTTTTTGATATAAGATATAGAATATTTGATCAGTTACTTACGGTTTCATACTTTTAATTTTTAATTTATAGGTCAATATGTCACCAAATTTGTCATCGGCTCATTATGCACCAAATCGTTTGATTTACGAACAAGTATTATTTAACTTATTCGCTATCGTTGGACTGACCCACTTTGAGCGGTTAGATCTAATGTTTATTATTGTTACTAAAATTATTAATATGGTTTTTAAAGTTATAGAAACGAATTTACACATTTTAATCATGCACTCAGAGTATTTAGCTACTTATTTTAATGCTAAAAAACCTAACTAAAAACTATAAGATATGAGCAATAATGTTTTCAAATAATTATTTAGAATGTATTAATGTATTAATGTATTGGTTTATTACTATAAGATCGTTTAACAAACATTTCACGTAATAATGCTTACACTACATATTATTTGTAACGTCAGAGCTACCTCTAGAATCGTTAGGATTTTTATATTAACATCTACTTATATAATACTAAAATTGTTACTGATTGATAAATCTTGATCGTGAGATATTTTCAAGAATATTGTCAGTTGGTGTACTAATATTGAATGGTTGAACACATTTACTGTTTGAAAAATGTAGAATCTATAAAACGTGATGTCACTCTGAATGAGTCAAACTAAACTATACTACTTATAAGTTGTTCGTAAACGACTTATCACGTAAAATTTAATTTAATTAATCATATAAGATACGTATAAATACGTAAAGTATTGAACACATAATATACGTTCAGTAGGTATCTTAAATACGTTGAACACCTCGAGTGATAAAAGTTGGTTTGTTAAAGATTTGACGAAGACGGTGCAAAACCATTTGTAATGTAAAGCTACTAACAAGCCAACGATCAGTGTTCGACAATTTAGTTGACCGTATAAAAAATGTAAATGTTTATGATAACTTTCGGAGATAACTTTTGGGAAACGGGCGCAAACAAACGTCGAATGAAACTAATCGAGAATAAACGTTAATTCAGTAGTTGTCTACGGTAGTTGAACGCTCGTTTATGTACATGCAACTATTGATAGTATTGTTTTTGGTTACACTTAATCGATATCACTGTTATTGTTGTTTCGGTTTGAAATCGTATACATTGTATGTAATATGTGTCTGTTTAGTAAAGAAGACAGCCTGAACATGGCCGTGTCAACGAAGAACATTATGGCGTATCCGAAAATGTGCGCTGAAATGAACTGCAGTATGAGCGACACCGATAACGAGGACTGCCGACTGTGTGGACCTTACATGGACCGTGAAACAAGAATTCATTTGACCAACGCGTACCGGGAGCATATTGATCGACACGACTGTAAACGAGTTTTCCCACCGAAATTTGTGAGCGCTTTTCTCTTGATTGACGTCGTTCGACTTGTTTTTAAAAATACGTATCTTAAAAGGAATCACGAACGTTAATTATTTTAATATCGGCATTAATTAACTACACCGATACTTTTGCATTTGAACCGATCGGTAAACTTAATATTATTATTATTGAATTGTGTTTCAGGATCCGAAATTTTTAAACGCCTCCGTTGACTTAAGCGGTTTTAGCGTGAACACAAGATTGATGTACAAATGGTTCAAAGGGAAATGTATGGCCGACCCGGAATGGTGTTAACGTTAAAACTAATATAGGGCTCGTTGAAAATCGTTAAACGAGACGAGTGACCTAAGTCATAGAAACTTTTAATCAAAATGAACGCCATGTTATATTTAATTATTTTTGTATTATATTTATATTTTAATTGAAATTCTAAGATTTAATTTATTGCGAAATGTTGTTCATACGAACGTTTCAATTCCACATGAATGACATTATACAATCCGGTTGATTATATTTTAACAACAATAGGTAAGTATATGGTAAATAATATCAAAAAATGTGATGTACTTTTGCCGATATTGAAAATATCGGTAATCAAGCGAGAAAACTCGTACTGCTTTCAACGTATTAAAAATGTCTTTTAATTAATACTTGTGATAAATCGCAGTCGTGTAATTAGTAACTAAACATATATCCGACCATTAAATCGTCATTATTATTAATTATTATGATTTTTGATCCAACTGAAGTCTACAGATATTGATGGGTTGGTAAGGAAACGTGTGGTTAGTACGTGTGATTTAGTTAAACAGAAAATCGATTTCAAACGTTCGCTATGGATTACTAAACTTTTAACTGTACAACAGTGAAAAACAAATTAGAAGCTTTGATTTTTTTATGTCTATGATATGAACTTAAATAGTATAAGCAAAACGTCATTACGCAGTTAGTGTGTATAAGATGAAAAATTATTTATCCGATTTATTTACATTGTGTGGCTAATATGTACGGGAACATAAACATATTATGAATGGCAATTAATGAATTATTAAATCAACTTAAAACACGACTCGAATTATTTAGTGATACATGAGTACATTTGATTCGAATACATCTAAGTTATTTCTTACAAAAAAACAGTTTGTATAGGAATAAAAACAAAATTATCAAGTAAAATTACAAATATTTTTTCTTTATACATATTATTTAAATGCACCAGAACACAAATAATACATGGGTAATTGTTAATTGTATGCATACAGGATCTATTATTGTCACTAAATTGTTATTCACCGGGTGTCACAGCAATATTTTCGATTTAATATAAATAAAATTAATAATATTACAATAGGCGGTTAAGTTGTGGCGATCTAGCATGAATTCGCGTTAAAATCGAATCACACTGTATTGATTAAGTTTAAAGGAACGAAACGATAAATATTGCGTGGCCATAAGAATACAAATTACGTGAACAACACTGTTTGCGGTAGTGGACTATGCATACAAACGGTTTCGTATTTGTTGGTAAAGGGTTTACTGTAAACGTACGAACAAAAATAATATTATGTTAATGTAATAATATACAATAGTTGTAATTGTATTAGGTAGAAGTGGCACATAGAACTAGGAGTGTTTTAATAGTGTTAAACAATGGATTGTTTGAACGTTCAATAGTTTATTAAATTCAAAGTCGGTAAAACGAATTAAAAATAAAAATATGTTTTTAATCAAGTAAAAAAAATTAAAAATAATATATCATTAGGTTGAAAGTAATTTTATGTTCAGTCTATTCAAGTGTTCGAATACACGTATATGAATACTTATGAATTTTATTATAGTACAATTTTTATTAAGTTTCGGTATATTGTATTTTAGTAGGTAAATTTAGCTTAAAAATATTATATTATCAACTCGAAAAACTTATTTTTCATAAGAATTATTTTATGATTAATGATTAATAATAAGTGATAATGCGTAAACGCATTAAAAATAAAATAATTATTATATAGTTTTTACAAGTCCTGTTGCAAGAATTGTTGAGTATTGTGTACGAATGATTGAAGTATGTCTACATAACCGTTGCTTTTGATTTTACGAAAAAGTGAACGCAGAAATTAATATAGATAATTAGATTAACGTCACATATATGGCACTTTAAAAAATATCGATTGTAGCATTGAAAACTAAATAAAAATTATGAGGATACAGTTTTATACGTTTTCAGATAAATGAATTAAGTAAGTTTTTGAAACATTTATTCATGTGGATGAAAATCAAAAAACTTCGAGACCCACTAAATATTTTACGTGGAGTGTACCATGGGTTAGGTTATTTGACGATATTGTATTATTTTGTTGAATTATTCATTTTAGATTAAATTTGGGTTTGGAGTGATTACCACCACGAGGGATAACTTATAATATAATATATTTATGAATATATAGTCAGTTATCTCTAGAGATAACTGTTACTTAAACGTTTTCTATTGAATAGTTTTTCTCTGTCTACGGTTGTTGCAATGTCAATGACAACGTAGGTTTGTGCATCGGCGTTGAACGTTGAGTGTTGGTTTGGGTTGAATAGATCACTTTATATTCTTTCTTGTTGTCCAAGCATACACCGAACCTGTTGGACAGAAACAATAAATAAAAATATAACTTATATAAATATAAGTTTTTAAACATTTAATTGGAAAAACAATACAAAAGTAATAAATTATTCAATATCGCGAATCGAAGCGAAACAGCATTTTTGCCAACAATAATATAATATTTAGATATTTATTTTTTTTTACTTCACTACTTTGTACTATAAGGTCAATACATGCCCGTAATATTTACCATCCTAGTATATATTTTTATAATAATTAATGAGAAAGCAAATTTCGAATAGATCAATTTTAGCGTTTACAACTCGTTAAGTGTTTGTAAAAAATATTTTCAACAGAGGAATTCGCAATCGAATAGATATTGTGCAAACATTTACAATTATCACTTTTAACACTTGCAATAAAATTTAAGTAATAATAAACGGTGATAATTATATCATTGTTGAAGTGCATCGTGTTTGGTACGTAGTATATATTATAAAAAATATGAAAATATATTGAGATAATGAACACGACGATGACGAACACGAATACGAGCTTTTATAAGATTAACTTGTCTGGGTCAGTGTATGAACAATAGTCATTCGAATATTTGGTGATACATAGAAATAAACAAAATTTTAAATATTATACGTATAAGTGTTTAAAGCATATAATTACGGTAATACGTTATTAGTTTTTTCATTTTTATATTTTTTATTCTAATACGATACAATGAAATCACATTACTGTACTTTGTTATAATGATCCAGACGAAATTTTTTCCGTTGTTTTATAAAATACAATATACAATGCAGAAAGATTATATACGTTAATACAGGAAAAATTATAATGTGAATTAAATTACAAAAAAAAAAAAAATTTTAATGATACTGAGTTACTGACTTTTCTTTAAAAATACATTTAGAAATCAATATCAAATATAAAATATAAAACATTGAACACACACGCACACATGGACACGAGCGTGCACGCATGCACAATAACACATTTTATAATATATTGTATTGATTTATAATGTATTATATATTCCATATCTTACCGTTATATCAGTGGTGTCATTTCAGTTTTCAACAGAGGGGGGGGGAGTTCAAAAGTAAAAGTTTTGGCCTGCCCATAGTATATTATACCCATATAGGTAACCTAAAAAGCGATTCACTTCGCTATCAAAAAAATTTCTACTTACATTTTTATTTTATTAGTTATTACAGATGCCATCTTATATATCTATTTTATAATATATGTATTTTTTGTTACTTTAATCTTGAAAAAGAAAGCCTTTTTTAATATTAAATACAAAATACGTATTAAAAATGTAATTTATATCACACTTTAAATTAAAGTTGAAATAATTTGTTTATTCACGTAACAGTCACCCCCTACACCACCTAATTTTGAAGACCATATTTACCAGCAGTATAATTTTATAAGTTAAGCTTACTTCAGTGAAATATATATAGAGCCCATCCCAACCCAGTCTACTTTAGTTAATGTATAACAAATTAAAACAGTAATTATAGGTAGGGACTACCTACTTATTATTCAATAAAATATAATAACTTCTTTAATATTTTTAAAAATTTTCTAATTTGTCTTTATTTGTTTTCAATAATTTCGTAATACATACCTAATATAATATTATCTATTCAAAATATTTTAGAAAAATAGACGTTTTTTCGATAAAAAAAGTTAAACGGCAGCAACCAGGTATCGGTCGATCGGATTACTTTTAAAATCAAACAGGGGCAAATGCCCACCTTGCCACCCCCCAAATGACGCCACTGCGTTACATAATTAATTACAGCGTTTGTTTGTTTGTTCGCAAAAATCTCAAAAATTACTGGACGTATTTAAAAAATTCTTTCACTACAAGAATGCTACATTATTCCTGAGCAAAATAGACTATAGTTATTATTAGAAACATAAAGGGATCCTACTAACTTCAATAACATAAGTTGGAATTTCATAAATACGATTATAAAACACAGTGTCTTGAGTTCGAACCACAATCGTCTTGGTGATCTAACTTTTTATATTCTTTTACATTTTTATGTCTCTTTTTTACTTATTAATTTAATAATAATTATTAAATTAATACAATAAACAATTATTGTTCACATCTCGGGGAAGATTTTAATGTATAATAGGATGTGGGAAAATTGATTTGATATCCGAAAATAATAATAAAAGAAAATGTGTTTTCTTCGTGTCGTCATCAAATACGTTACGGTGACGGCGACAATACTGTATAATGTGGGGAATTTTCATAATACCCCGAACACCTACGAATCCTACTGATTTACCTTAACAGTTAAAAGGACTTAAATTCTCCATTAAAGTTTCGTTCGCTATTACAATTAATAGGGTTCAAGCCCAAACATTTCAATAAATTAAATGTTGGTATTGATTTGCGCTCCGATTGTTTTTCACACGGATATATACATACATATGTGGGATTATCAATAACAGGTGAACCGGAAAAATCAGTTTATTATATTACCAGATGGTTTGAAAACAAAAAATATTATTTACTCCTAAATAAATTTAAATAGTGTTTTAATATTTAAAAAAAAGACCTTATTACATGCACTAATGACACGCCAATTAGGTTATTATTACCTTACAAGATTACTATGTTATTAAAAAAAAAGTGTCTAAAATTAAAAATAAATAATTAAAACAGAAAATCTAACCCGTACAATGTCTATTACGCTCAACGATGTTCACGGGGGATAGCTAAATATATAAAAGAAGGATAAATTGTAGTTGATACAAAGTTTACCGGGTCAAATATACCTGTGAAAAATATAGCAATAGCAAAGTGTTTTCAGGTTAGCTATATAATATGTATAAAAGGAATAAAATGAATCTTAAATACTCAGTAGTAAGAAACACACAAGATAATTTCATCAAAAGTAAAAATGTTTGACGCCCAGCAAAATGAGCACTAGTCAGTTTCTACTATATATATATATATATATACACCGTATTATATATGCAATTTATCGAAGAACAAAATTTAGCGAAATTCAACCAAACCAGTGAATTCCAAATTTATGCGTAAGAATCTAAATGTCAGTGAATTATTTTGATTATCTACATCGAATTCACGAGATCATAGAAGCCCTTGGAATGTTCAAATACGTTATAGTTAAAATTCCTTAACAGGTCGAAAGACATTTTCATCGGACAAATAATGTCGATAAATCTTTTGATGCCAAGTAATCAAAAGCTAGGAAGAAAATCGATTGATTGATATTGGAACAACAACTGACTGCTTTATATTTCTACATTTGAGTTTATTTTATTATTCATTTTTGAAAATAACTCTTCCACGCGTATACTGAGGTGTTTTTTTTTCAGATGAATTCTGTATGTTAAAAAAAAAAAAAGAGAGTTCCATCCATTTATTTACAGAATCCCGTAGAACTTTACACGAAGGCATTACATACGATGGAATGCATTATAATGCGATTGAAATATTTCACGATAAAAATAAATATTTAACTTATATTTTCAATATTTTGTTATGTACACCCGTCCGGATAGTTGTATGAAATTAAATCACATCATTTCTATACATGATATTCATGTAAAAAGAAAACCAATAAACGTACTTCAAAACTTCACGTAAAATAGAAAATCAAATAATAAAATGTTTTTTCTTGTGTAATACCAGAAGTGGAAACGCGGTATACTAAAAAAATACAAAAAAAAAACATGGTACATTAATTGAATTAGTTATTTTTAAACGTCTACATTATTTCGCCAAATTATATATGCACCATTTCTAAATAAATTGACGATTATATGTGTATTCTATGACGGAAGAAATTTTTTTATTTCCAAAACGTATTCAAATTTCATTATATCATTAAAATAATTATTCAAAAGGAGCATCTCGCGCTGTCTCACGGGGATTTGGGAATTCAAAGTGATGGGTTAATGGAGATACCATTACCGAAGTACTACTAAACATTAGTAAATCTTCGTGTGACGCATTACAGGAATATAAAGCTGTCAGAAGTAGTGTTTTAAGTCGTCTAGAACTGCGGTGCACACCTTTTTTATTATATAGAGCATAATTTAACTATCTTAAAGGGTATATATATATTTACATCGACGAATCTTCACCCGGAGAAGCAGTGTACTAACAACGTTTTGCCTATATATTTCTTAAACAATCGTCATACTTTTAATGTTTTGTTGTCTTGATCCTATCCACCCGCTATCTTGATCCCAAACCAATGAAAATGTAGTACACGACTTGCCGTTTAAGTAATATCCAAATGAGTACATACGGTTGGATCCGGAAGAGGAGTTATTTTAGATCAATGGTTTCAAAGCTGTGCATCGATTACATGGAAACCACGGTCTATGTGAAAACAATACCAGTATTTGTTGAACAATTATTTATTTTTTTATTCATGCCCCTCATTGTGGTATCATCTGTGATAGCAGTGCAATGGCAAAAATTATTTTAGGTACTATTATGGTTTTTAAAACAGCCTTATATTAACGCAGTGCGAGAAAAATGTATTCTGAATATTTTAAGCCTGATGTATATGCGAACGTATGTTGAGCTTATAAAAAAAGAGGATTAAATTACAAACCAAATATAGTACTTAACTTTTAAGGGGAAAAAAAAACGGTTCCGTGAATCCGTACAAATATATTTGTACGTTAACTTTAAGTATATGGAAATCTTATATACAATTTTTTTTGTTAAATTTTTTTTTGATTTGTGCAGAGAAAATAGAGAATACAAAAGAATCTTTTAAAAATATTCCGTATTTAATTTGTTTCTATAAAAAATATTTTCAACGAAGACAGTTGATTCAATGCCTCACAATAATTCAAAACGGTCAAACTTAATAATAAATGTACTTTTTGCTAGTTAAATTCGGGAGGAATTCGTTGGTACTTGTCGCGTAATTTTAAAGAAAAATGAAATCAATAAATCTTTTACCACGGATATCATCAAAAACGTTATCATTAAAAAATATTTAAAACAACTTTAATTAAAACACCTGCATATTTGAGTTATGAGTATCAAAATAAATATATAATTTCGAAAAATATTTTTGGCACGTAACTCTAATAAAACAAAACACAAATATACTGCCGAATCGGTTAAATATTAACCAATGAACAATGTGAACCTTAAATTTTAATATTTTGGTAAAATATGCACTGAATGGTTCGATCAACAATTTACGCGCGAGTTCCTGCACAAAGTGAATGCGAATTTACATGATTTTTTAATAATATCTCGTTGATGACTCATATGTATACCATACATCGGGTTTGGTAAATTCATTTAAAAAACATTATCCTCTTGAATGCGAATGTAATACATCATGTGCAATATTGGTGCCGATTTCGAATGCTATTACAATCACCTGTTGGAACGTAATATGACATTTCAATATTGCGATACAGGGCGTTGCAGTTTTACATTAATTAAAATATTGAACAGAATTATATGAAATATATGAATTAGATTAATGTATGACATTCAGTAATAATTGTGCTTACAAGAAAGTTGAATAAATAAAAAAATTGTATTATAAAGTTATAAATAAAAAAAAATTATGGTAAATACGCAAAAAAGTTTTATTACTAGAATAATTCCAATCAGAAAAAAAAAAATTAATTAAACTCAATGATTCCAGAAATAGTTATTGTGAAAATAATTTTTGTTTTTTCGATGTTATTGAATAAATTTGATTTGTTCGAAATCTGTTCAAAATGCATTAATAAATTTACTAAACTATTTTTATTAATTTATTATATTAATGAATTCAATCCCTAAATTTCCTTGTGAAACAAAATAAATAAAAGGAAAAAGTATTCATTCATTCGTGAATTCCGATTATGTCACAATGATAAAATATGAGATTGTATTTAAAAAAAATCTGTTGATTTTTTTAATGTACTGATTGATGATTGATGTAATACCTGGATGTGGTGCATAATATTTTTTTTTATATAAATACATCATTTTGTAAAACGTATTTGTGTTTATTTTTTATATTCTGTATTTTTATGTGTTGTGTAAAATATAAAACATATATATTGAAAAGTAAAATTAACTTTATAAAAATTAAGAGATTAAAAATATATATAATAGAAATAAAGGTAATTATGATTGACATACCCGACGCTAAAGAAAACAAAATACGTCTGTTATAGGCATGTTTATTGCCACAGAGTTATTTAAACACTTATTGAAAATTAATAATTAACTAAGTGAAAATCGTTATTGCATTAAGAATAATTGCAAGTAAAGAAAAAAAATGTAATTATGTGTTATAAACATTTCATAGAAGATTAAAAATTTGAATTTTTTTTTTCATTTTTATGAAATTTAAATGTACCGTTATTAGACTTTTATATTTAAGTTTTAAATATAGTACAGCAGACTACAGATAACAATATCATGTTTTGTACTAAAAATTAAAGTATGACAAATAAAATGTTCATTAGCTCGACGCGATGCCTTATTAAAATATTTTAAAGTATTTTAAATTTAATATATTTGTTTCCCAGAACCGTTTTTCAGAAATATTCCTTAGAATCCCGTTAAACCAATGATTAGCAAATATTTCATAATCTAAAAAAGGTTCCAAAATAAATTTCCCAATAAAAACAAAGGATAAAAATCACTCATGAACCGTAGTCTAAGTGCAATCAATTACATTTAAACAATACATAATATATATATATATATATATATATATATATACGTAAAAATAAGAGTAAAAAGGTTAAGATGTTTTGAGAAGACCACTTTCCAGAACACGACTATATGATTCAGTTAAAAAAAGAAAGATCATTAATTTGTAACGTCAATATTTACTGAATCAAAATAATTCATAAGTTTACTAAAACCATTTCTCTATCAAATTATTAAAATGTACACTATTATGACTTGGTACGTATTCAAATTCTAATACGTATTAATTTATACTCACAGCTTTCAAGTTGCAATTGTGATTTTAACGTCGAATTCGTAAAATAATATAATAGACCCACAATCATATTATAACAATATTAGTGGTTTATTTTGCTCAAGTATTTAGAACGTTATAAGCATTTATTTAAAAAACAACAATAGTTTTGAATAATTAAACAATAATTGAGTCGTATTAAATAATCAACTTTCTGTGCAATTAAAGATAATACATTTTGTTTTGCTTCACAATCATCAATGATAATGTTGAAATTTTCCAACAATTTCGGTTTGAGTTTGCAAATACTTACTTACTAGTAATGTTAATATTTAAATTGATTATTTATTTATTATTATAGAATTATAAATAGTGTTAAAATGGTGTTTTCGTTTAAGTTTTTTTTTAACTTCGATAGCAGAAAATGTTTTGACGTCCAACGTCCGTAATACGTGTTCTGACTGATTTGTAACTATAATGTATACCAAATTCTACCTATCTATTTTTTATTTTACTGTATTATCTTTTAGTGACCAAGTTAGTAAATTACGTGGTAGGAAATAACATTTTTCCATCATCAAATGAAATATACAAACGTACTCAGAAAATTTTCGGAACACATTAGTATTTTGTAAAAGTTTTTAAAAAACTTTTACTTTTAAAAAAAAATTTCCTATAATTGTTAGATTGGTGATTACTATAAAATAGTGCATGACCTAAGGATTAAAGAGTAATTTTAAGTGAATTTAGATTCAAGATAATTTTACTTGAATTAAAATATTGAATACCAAAAACTCTGAATTCGAAAGAAATATTATTGTGAGTATCCATATTTACTGATACGGGATTTTTTTGTGTTCTTGATTTTCTTATTGTTTGTTATCCGCATTGAATAATGGAACCAGAACACACTGTATAAAATATAGAAACGAGAAAAAATAATTTAAAAAATAAACAAAAAATTATTGGTCAACCTGAATCGTGATACTAAAATCTTATATAGGTTTAACTATTTAACTTTGACAGTTTTATTTGAGTTTTCTCAATGCACAAAGCATACTATACAATCTATAATGTCGATAAAAAAAAAAAATGACTATGTCTTTATTACACCAAGAACATGTTTTTCACACAATTCTTTTGAGTAGGTATGTAAAGTTCTTAAAGTTTTTTGCATTGGTTTATACATAATTAAATTTTTTTACGGAAATTTCAAATTTAATTTTTCTGAATTTTGGTTTAATGTAAATGTAAAATGTAATTTAAAATGTAATGCCCATACTGTAATATCATTAATTCCTAAATAATACTTCGGTATAAAGTTCTGTTTACCGAAAAAAAGAATGATATGGTAGACAAATATTAAAAAAAAATAAATACTTAAAGTTCTAAACAATAAACAAATATATTTTTGATAATTATTCAACATTTTCCATTTTTCTTTTACATTACATAGTATGTTATTCGTATTTTTTTTTTGTTTCAAAATTATTTTTGCATTCTATACAAAAAATTATATATTACCATCCAGAATATTATTAAAATACCAATGCATAACAACGTAAGTAGATTAAATATCTCAAGAGACCTCGAGTACGTTTTTCTTGAAGATAACGTATAATTTAATTTAAAATCTCAAATGTAAAGAAAATACAAATTAATTCAAATTGCATATAGACTGAAAGTCCAATGTCTGGTATTGAATTTGACTTTGGGTTCTAAATTTAAATTCGAATATGCATACAACAGTACACTATGATGCATACAAATTAATTTTACAAAGTACAAAAGTTTAACATGTACATCGTATATGATGCATAAAAATTCACTTGTTCAATGTACACATTAAACTCTTGTACTATACACAGTTGCACACCGAATGAGCGAACCCATTATCACACTATTGACTTAATTATGCGATTGCAAAGCTACTCCAAGTATAGGTTCGGTATATGTACATCAAGGGCGTATTTGAGAAGAGGGCGAAGGGGGCATTTGCCCTCCCCATGGCTCGATTTTTTTTGGATATAATACATTGATTTATTTAAAAAATGTAATGTATAAATAATTAAGAATATAAATTACTAGTCTATCATTATAATATGATAATAAATTCAATAATATGTCAATTTGATCAAGGGTATCAATTTTTGTTTATCTTCGTATATCAAAACATTTTTGGTGTGGAACGAATAGTGGTATTATCTTCCACAGATATTGCTACGGTTATAGACATTTAACAACCATGACCGAGGTATTTATCAGATAATATAATTTAAAGTAACACTTTTTTTTAACACATATTTACTAGTTAGTCATTTATTGGTGCATTTATGCATATTGCATATTTTTGTATTTATTAGAGCCATATAAGTCCTTAATAATTTTACTCGCCTATTTATATTTTTACAACATAATATTTGGTACTTTTTGCTGTGCTTAGGTATTTAGTCATTTTTTTGTGCACAAATGCATGCATATTTATGTATTTTATAGAGTTAGAAGTCCCTAACCCAAATAATAATCATAATAACTGACAATATTTGTTTCCATATTCTTTAACTTGCAAATATTGACCAAAAATATATTTTTGTAAATTGAAAACATGGTTAAGATCAAGAATAGGCCAGCATAGACTAACAAGTTTACATGTGCATAAAAATATTATTATACCCATTGATGAAACAATCAACAAATTATCCAAAATGAAAAAAAGAAATTTGGAATTTGTTATTTGATTACTTACCAACCTTATATTTCTTAAATTAAGTTACCTATCTTAATTGTTTTTTAAAGTTTTTATTATATAATAATATAATAATTAATGGGTAATATTACTACTATGATTATTTGTTGTTTTTTTTATACAGGATTCAGACTGAAGGTACAATTTTAATATAAGAACTATTTGTTTTGTTATTATTAATATTTATTTTATATGCAGTAGGTTTTAAATATATTTATTAAATAAATATTAAATTCAATTTGTTATTTGTATTTTTATTTATTCACTCAAATGAGCAACAGGAACATGAACTGTAGGTAATGAACCAGGGGCGTACCCAGAAACTTTTTAGGGGGGGAGTCCAACATTTATATTTTATCTGTTCTCTAATTAAAATTATAGTTTAACTCAATGCCAAAAAATTACTGTTAATAACTATAGTAATAATTACAATAGTTATACACACATAACACATATTCTTCACAAAGGTTTACTATAATAGGTAGGTACTATAATTTAAAATCAATTTTTATTTGGTAGTAAAATGTTATAAAAAAATATATTATTTAATAATAATAATAAATAATATTAAAGAAGCAGTATAAATGAAAAATGTTTTATACATTATAGGTATATTATATCATCTATAAACTTTGTAAATTGAAAATAATGGAAAATTAAAATACACTATACCTATACAATTTACTATTAAACCATGTAGAAATATCAATGGGGGTCCAGACCAGAAAACCCCCCTTGGGTACGCCCCTGAAATGAACTGTAAAATGTTTTTAAGTTTGTATTGAAGAAAAATTAGTTTCGCCCCCCCCCATGGCCTCAACACAAATACGCCCTTGATTTTTGTTTAATTTGTTTTTCTGATATTATGATTTTCTTGTCATTCGCGGACAAAAGTGTTTCAAAACAATAAAACACCCTCAGAGTAATGTATTGTATTTCGTTTGAAATCATCTTTAGCATATTAATGGTCCGTTGTTTATAACGTGTACTATCCTACAATATATGCATTGATTTGCGTTTATCGATTTACGAATCCGTTATACGACCGGAGAAAACCGAACGACCAAACTACCAAACGACGATTTTAATGTACCGTTGTTATTCCCTTTACGTAGTATACCCTATTTTATGGCGAATATCATTTATTTGTTTCGTATTTTTGGCACGCAGTGCACATTCTATGTGGATGCGATTCATTTTCCACCGCGACCCAATACAGCGAAAAAAAACCATTTTTGAAACGTTTACATTATGTCCAATAAAGCAGCAAGCAGCAAGCAGTATCGAGACGTAATAGTCGTCGCACGACAATAATTTATCGATAGGTCTGATTTCGGGATAACGCGTACGATGTACAGTCGATGATTCGCCGCCGCCGCGGATTGAATACAAGTAACCGAAGAATTTGGCGTTTATATTATAAAAATACTGTAGACAATTCCGCTGTCGTAAACTGTAGAACTATTATTATTTTGCATACGACACAGATTCCCGCGCACCCGAGCTAAAATCTAACACGTTTTTGGAAATACATCCTCGTTCGAGCAATAATATGTTCGGTTTTGACGCGGTTAGCTCGCTCAAAAACCAGCCATTGTTGGAGTATTCAAAAGGAAACGCATCGTTTTTCGGAATATCGCAAAAAATTGCGCGCATTTCGCATTGCGCTTGACATGGCATTCAGTCGGCCTATAAAAATACATAATAGGCAAAAGTGCAGGACGAACGGTATAATAATATCGTTATCACGCGTTCACGGAACAGTAAATCAGTGAATTAAAATAATCGTTAACTACCGACGCACCTCAGTACCGTTCGGAATTCACCATAACGCCATACGATATGGCATACATCTGGACAGTTTGGTCGAAAATCCAAGCCATTGATTTCGCGGTATACAGATACGCTATCCTATTGTCGAAATTAGTAGTTGTACGCAGCCACTTGTTTCCGTTCGACGTGATAAAAATATGTTTTTAACAATAAAAAGCCATTACCGTTGAGCTTTTTATGGTAACTGGACTACTCGCCCGCCATAAGACAAATGTAACCATAACCCAGTGTTAGCGAAAAACAGCGGATAAGAATAATAATGCTATGTTTCGTTTTTCACGGATAATACATATTACTCACCGATAATGCTGTTCATTTAACGTCATGAAACTTTTAAACTTTTATTCACGAAAAACTAACTAATGCCAGTAACATATTAGGTTTTTTTTAAAAATTTTAAAAATCAAGGTAAACTGAAATTTGCTTCAATATTTATTTTTAATATAATATTATTCACTAGAGAATGTTATCAAGCATATTCTTCAGACATAAAAACAAAAACTTTGAAAAAGGTATAATATTAAAAGTTCAAAGAAAATTTTTGGATCGAGTAAAAATGTAAATCCTATACACCCGGTTATTGATATATGTACTTTAGAACTCAACGAAATGAAAATCGTAAAATCTTTATATTATTGTACTTCAAGAATGCGAACACAATGTAAAAAATTGACAAAATAAAAACAAGGATGAAAGTCGTCTCTTAAACATAAATTACACAAACTTCTTTTATTTAATCATATTTTATCTAAGTTTTATGATATTAGTAACATACTCTTTCAAAGTTATTTTGTGTGTTATCATATATAACTAGTTTTTATATAATTTTTTAGCTGTTTCAATATTTTATTTGTATATTGTACTATAACTTTAGCAATCTTGAAATCACTAAATACTTTTAAATTTAATTGAGATTGTGTTACTTTAAAATTAATTATTATTTTCAATTTATAATTTTACTTTTATACAACTAGAACAGTTGTATAATAATAAGAACTATTTATTTAGAAATTTATTCATCATAAAATATATTGTTAACTTTTGATGTATGTTTAAGATTGTATGAATTATTTTAATAAACTAATCATATTTCACAATGGTTGTTTGCTTGATTTGCATTTCAAATGATATATTTTTATTAATTAAAAGTATTATTACCATTACAGCAAATTATCTAGCTGAAGTCTAGTTAACACAACAAATCATACAAATCCGAAGTTATGATAATAGTTTAATAATTTAAGTATCTACAATCTCTCATAATATTTTTAAATAAGTCATTGTTTAATTATTCGTATTATGAATTATTTATATTTTATTAAATCAATTAAAAATATTTTATGGAAGTAAACAATTTTAACAAATGTTAAAAAAAATAACTAAAATTATATCATGGTAGATTAATATGTGTAAGACAATGATAGTAACACATTAGTATGTGTTGCCTCTTTCTAATATTTTTTTCTCGGGCAGCATTGCTTGGTAAGCATTCCAGTTATTATGTAAAGTTCAATGGATATTACTTTCAGGTAACGGTTGTTGATTCTATTGTTGAAAATTAGTTTTTATCAAGTTGAATGCAAACAATTACAGCGACGTCTAGTTACTGCTTCCACGTAGGTGCAGCGGCAGTTTTTAGGAGATAGGAAAAAGGACCGCTTACTTCCATCTTGGATTTTTTTTGTGTTAACTGTTATGTTTTGTAAGTTGTATTATTTTCATGATACATGTTCAAACTTTTTTTTTAAAAAAAAAATGTTTTTATGTTTTTATTTTTTTAAGCATCAGCGTGAAACATTGAATTATACGAGTGCGTTATCAAAAAATACAGACCCACTAGAATTAATAAGGTTAAGCTAATCGGATTTGATCGAGTTTTTTCAGATTATAGTAAAATGTATGGACTTTTTACTATATTTTATATTCTAAGGAAATAAACTTATTTAAATTATGAAATAAAAAATAAAAGTTTTGTCATTTATAATATAACCATAAACCTATTGTATTCTTTATTTGATATATGTAATTATGTTGGGAGCAATAAATTGAAAATAGCCCCCTCCCTTGATGTTTTATTAAAACTACGTAGACACTAAACATTTTTACAATAACATGTAGCTTTTTATTATAAAATCAATGTCCGAACGATTGTTTTATTTTTATTATTCAAAATCGAGCGAGCCGCTTCCACAACGTACGAGATTATATGAATCCCCCTGTTTAAGAATAGACGTATGCAATAAAACGCAATTCGAAGAAAACAATAAAAAATTGTTTTTACGCTACCAGTGATACATGATGAATAAACCAAAAGGTAAAAAATAAATTAATTCGGCAAGATACACAATTTAGAGAATAAAACTATGTTTTAGCGAAGGGTGTAGATACATAGATTTTCTGGACTTATGTCGTTTCTACAATTGACAATTCTCCGTGGTATAAATTCACGACTGAATTACTATTGGTCCATACTAAACTTACATTTATTCTAAAATATACGTAATCAGCCACAATTATCCATGTAAAATATTATAATTAAAATATTATTTTCATTTTTCGTTTACGATAGAACAAAAAGAAGTAGTAGATTAATGACAATAAACTAATTTTATTGATTATTAATATTTTTAATTAAATTGAATTTTAATTGATTTCATTAGTATAATACAAATAGTAAACTTGTATTTTTTTAGATATTATTATTTAGGTATATTAGATACAATAAAAAAAGTTTGTCTTGTATTGTTAATAGTCATGGGTTTAATACTCATCCAGAGCTATGTCAGTTGTTTTTCATTGATAAATTATCTGCTAGAACTTCAAAAAATGAGACGGAATGTTCTGCTCAAGCGGTTTTAAGTCTAAAATTTTATTTTTGTTAAATGGTACACGGTCAGGATTGCGACATTTTTCAGGAACTCTGGTCGAATGGAGTTTTTACTGTTCATATTAAAATCGAATATATCCACAAATAGGCTCTCTATGAAATTTTTAACTTTTTTGATACCGGGAGTCCCCGGAAACAATAAAATTCGCGGTAAGTTGAAATTTTACAACTTCGTTTGTCGTTTTTCGGAACATTCTTGCTCGTGGATGGTTAGAATATTATAAATAATATTTACTGTGTATTATTTTTATGGTATACCATACACTACTTTTGAAATTGAGAATATCTTACGTTTTTACTTAACTTACCCGAAAACGATTGTTATATGTCACCGTATACGTCACCGTAATAATAAAACACATGCACTCTTCGACAGAGTTGACCCGATCACAGAGTTAAATGGCCACAAAATTGTGGCTTAATGAGAGAAAAGGATGCCCTTGAATAGGTAAATAATGAATTATGGAGAACATTGTTTCTTATAAAAAAATGTTCTTAATATTTTAAAATCGATACAGCGTTAGTTGATAATTCTGTAAGGAAGACTTAATTGCTACAAACATAAGAAAAATACGTATAATTATGTGTAATGATAATTTACAGATATTGTACGGCGAAAAAGTTAAAAGCCATTGACAATAACAAACGCACTGAGACATGGTTATTATACTTGCACAGTCACAAATTTGGATTTTTCCAGTTTAGTAATCATTTATAGATGAATACAGAAAAAATATTTAATTTCGATTTATACGTAATGTATGCATACTTTATTGTATTATAAAAAACTTCATTTTTCAATTTAAAATTTAATATTTATCAAAAATAAATCATTTTTTTATTTTACTTATTGTTACAATTATATATTTAATATATTGAATGGCGCTCTAGAATTAAGACAAAACTCAGCATTTTTTACCAGTTCTAAATTTGTTTATTTATGATTTGGATGAACAATTGTCTGTTTACCAATTGGTTTAGAAATAATTTGGCTTTCTTCAAAAATTATATCGATTGAATAGTTATGCAATGAAAGAAGAAGGAACTCTTTAAGATGCCATAAATGACAAATTTATTAAGTTTAAGGAATTTTATTAAGATTTTAAAAATAACCAAAATTTAACAATTCAAATCGAGAAAATTTATATGTATAACTTTAATGAACAGATAATGAAAGATTGTTTTCCTAATATTGAACTAGTTCTTTTCATTTGTATTGTTTTAATGATAACGTACTTCAGTACCGAATAAAAATCGTGTTCCGTTTTGAAACGCATATAAAATAGGACGAAGAGGTAGACTTAACCAATTGTGATGAAAATTTGATAAACCACGCAGAATATGACGGCGTAGGCGTAGGCACACAATATCATATTTAAAGTGAACATATGTATATATATATATATATTTTCATGAAGATACCGACGTCGGATTTCAACAGTAGGTGCGTTCTATTAAAAGGCACTAAATGGCTTTTACTGAATTTTACAGGAGAGCAAAAACGAAATTTAATTATACAAACTCTTCTGTCGACTGTGTCCTATTTATTTTGTCATGTGGACAGATTTTCGTTTAGTTTATTAATGAGTTGTAAATACCGTCATGTTTTTTAAATTATATTTTGCCGTAAGAAATAAAAAACAACTCGGAGAAAATGGTATTGCTGTGCATTGAAACCAAAATATCGAGTGCGTGTAAATACGAACTAATTTTATTTGTCTTATAAATATTTAATACATTTGTATCGCTCATTCTCTATCAGCTATTGTCAAACATTGAAACGTTTTTATTTGTTCGAAATTTATTTTGTTACAACTGTTCGTTTTTTGTAAGCTATAAACGTTATTCAAATCGTATTGTTATTACTACGGATCGAAAAGGGTCCCTTGTAATAAGTGAATTCATAGAACACGTCCGTTTCGGAGCAGTGGTTTTCAATGTTTACGAAAATTCGCACGACAAACGAGACGTTTGGTAAACGACAACTTTTTCGGACTTTTTTTTTATCTGTCATTATTTGATTTGTTTCCCTGTGTTTGAAAATCACCGATTTTTCGAAAAACAAGAACCCCAAGGGTAACTATTACTACTACTACTACTACTATTCAGAGCAGGAGCAGAACTAGGAGGTGGAAGACGATGATTTATCTCTCGCCGTACAATTTTAAAGGATGTAATTTTTTTTTAATTATTAACAACTAATTTTATATTTTAACTTTGTTAGTAACTGATATCCGGTTATAACTCGATAAATATAACTAATTATAAGAAAAAAAAATTCTCGAGAAGAATGTTCGATTATTGGTCTATGACCATAGGCGCAACTAGGGAAAAAAATCAGGAGAGGGGCTACAGCCCTCCTACCAACATTTAAAATAACCTGTAGATCACCCCTACTCTTATATACCATGTTAATATATTTTAGATTCTGAGCCAAGTTGGATTTACTTCAATGTGTCTATTATGTATGTGACACTATTGTGAGTTAAGTATGCTGTACGCAGTATGCCACGTGTAACATGGAATATTTGCTGGGGGGGAGTAAATATTGGTCCGGGGAGCTAAGCCCCCTCCAGTTGCCCCTAGTTGAGCCTATGTCTATGACAGGGCGTGAACTTGACATTTTCCCCGGGCGTAGAAATTCCTAGTTCCGCCTCCGACTACTGCTACTACTACACGCGTCGGTATCGTTACGAGTACGGACAACGAACAGGTGGTGTGCACTCACTTGGAAATGGTGGCGAAGGCGTCGCGTCTGAAGCTGCTGGTGAGTATGGTGTACAGGAACGGGTTGGCGCACGAGTTGATCGGGTAGAAGAAGACCAGCAGCATTTTGGACTTGGTGAGATCGATGAGCGGGTAGCCGAGCAGCGCGGTGAAGCCGAAGAATATCACGGGCGCGGTGCACACGAAGTTGGTGCCGACCAGCACCAGTATCTTGCGGGCCACGGACGCCTCGCCCTTGACCGCGTGCCTTGTCTCGTAGCTCAGCGACATGTAGATCTGCACGTAGCAGAACAGCATCAGCAGGAACGCGGCGGCCGCGAACGCCAGCAACGTGAACACGTAGCACACGCCGCTCGCGCGAACCGTGTCCATCGGCAGGCAGATGCTGCGAACCACCGCAACGCAACGGATTAATAACATCATCGGACCACCGGCGGGTGGGGGGGGGAGGGGCGACGTTTTTCTATAATTTTATCGGTCGTCGGAGCAGTGAAACGACGTACGGGTCCGTCAACGGTATCCGTTATTTTGGGCCGAAAAACTTGATTTTCGTTTCCGCCAAAACGGAAATGTTCGATTTTCGATAAAGTTACGCGGGAGCCACCGCGGAGGCGCGCAGACACTGACTACGCATGGTATAGGTTATAACTTATAATATTGTGTAGTTCGATTTATATTTATTTATAATTCGCAGTGCCGTGTTTAGAAATCTTACGCAAAAAAAAAAAAAAAAAATTGGCGTCCCTCTACGGGGCCTACTCGCGGAAAATGTAGGAGATAGATCCTCATAAACCTTTTCGATAATCTAAAATCAATGCTATTTTCGTGTAGTTGGCACGACACCGCACGCCGCATGCGATAACAACAGATTTAGAAACTAATACTGGGTATATTAATAATATTCTGGATAGCTATATCGCTATAAATACATTAATAATATGTATTAATAAATTAAATACATTGACATTAATTTTTGATACTGTTATTAAAAACAAAAAAAATAATAATTTCAAAATAATTTTAAAAGTTCAAGTGACCAAATTTCTGACCACAACATTACCCCCCAAAAACTGGTGCCTTGGGCAGTTGTAGCCAGTGTCTCCCCCCCCTAAATTCGGCCATGATAATGCGGGTGAATTATTGAACGTAAAATCAATTATCTCTTATATATCTTCAATATAAAATGATGGCTTACCCTGAATCTCCATATATACCGATTATCGATAGAACTATAGATAAATAAGGGGTTTTCAAACGCCATCACAATAATACATAAGTAGAAATAGATTTGGCGGAAACGATAACCGCCCGTTACTTTTACAATACGAAGCCTGGGGTTTTCAAATATAAACTTCAATGAATTCAATTTCAGTTTCAACATTTTTTATATCCTCATGGGCATATAAATAAGAACAAGCCCTGTTCAATGTTTCTTAACAGAGTTTTAAGCAGCCTTAAAGACGGAAAAACTTCTTTCCGCTGTTGCGACAGCGATTGGCAATCGAACTAAATTTTTTTAGAAACGGCGTATGCGTTGAACTGTAAATTCGGACTTTTTTTATGTTTCACGGATAAAATTTTTATTTTTCAACTCAGAATTTACTAATAAAGAACTGCTTTTTTTTTTTTTTTGTAACGGAAATGACCGGGACGACGTGTGACGCGCAACAGTCAACGATTTCCTGCCGTAATGAAGATAACGTTTCGATAATATTTATCACAGTAAACTGTGTAACATTATCGATTGATATAAGATACAACACTATAGACAATATACAACATAGTAATTGCATTTAATAACTAATATTAATAATTATTATTGGCGTGTGGCTTGTATGTACTAAGTATTATAATCCATTCTGTACGATGTAAATTGTTCGTATTATTCTACTGATGGACGAAAAATTTAAGAATCATAAATGATTAATAAAGGGTTATTGAATAGTTTCTTAGCCATATAAGAAAAATCTTTGTTGAAAAATATTGAAAAAAATTGTTGGGAAGGCGTTCTTTTTCCTCCTTGAATTCGTACCTGGGGAGAATCTATAAATTGATCCAACGTTTTATTTTTATTTTTTCTAACTTTTACAGTGGTTCACAAAATAAGTAATTAATCATATATCGGATTTATAGCGGTTTCGATAACAGTATGTTTCCTTCTCTTATACGTTATGGAAAAACTATCGAGTATATACTACCTCCTATACATATACTCTTCTTAGTCGCACCGATTAAGATAAAATCTTACAATAAGAAATTAAACACAATCGGTCGGTGTATCATATTTATAACATTTTTGTACAAGACGATTTTGTGTTCGTACTTGACAGATTTAATTTGTATCGTAAAAAGCGTCGTTATTAAGCTATATGTGAACATCGACTTCGCATTGTCAGATAACGTAATTAAAAAAAATCAACAATCAATATACGTAGACGCGGTAATTACAAAAATAGAAATGTTATTAACATATATAGCGATCGTAAATCAATTGATTATTCAAAGGGGTTAGCACATAAAGCATCAGTATATTAGTATCATTTTTTTTTTGTAAATGTATGAAATTACTTTTTAAACACCATAATGTTATATTATTATTTGCCATTAGTATCATCATGTAAATATAAATTATTCGTAACTAATTATATAGGTACCATAAATTTATTCCGAAATGATTTAAATATTATCTTTATTATAACACTATTACATTTTTGACTTTTTAGTAAATAAATCGATCATATCCGTACTTAATATTTAACTATGACCTAAAAAAAATAAAATATGCCGCGTCGATTTGTCCTAGATCCATTTTAATGTTCATATCGATGTGAACTCGGAAATGTTAACTCAATATACTAATTGTACGTGTAATGAACTAGACACTAATTATGACGGTGTGCTAAAACTATCACTACCTAAATTATACAGACCCGGCGTCAAAATTATAGTCAATATCATAAGCGTGTGCGGACATCACTGACAGGGAATAGTAGTCATACATAACACATTCACATTTAACTTTAACAACAAATTCGGATGGAGTAACCTAATTTAACTTAATAATTACATTTTCGCAATATTATTATACTTAGCGTTTACGGTCGTGTCGAAATGGTTGAACATAACATGGTTTATAACTAACCTAACCTATCGCGATAATATTGAATATTTTGGTGGTTGGGAGGAAAGTTTACAAAATAGTCAAGTGCCTACTTTAATTACACCGTGCGCACGTTTATGGCCAATATATTACATACTTTTCGGTTAACCATTTATGCCTTTGACCTACAAGTTTGATTGTGTTAAAAAAACGAGATGTTACGTAATATAACGTTCTAACTGTATGTTTAAATATTAAATAGTTTTATATGGTACTTCATTATCACGCAGTTCATATATTATGTTCAACTATGTTATTCTATATTATATGTATTAAATCTATATTTTGTATAATGTTTGCCTATTAAAGCATTATATAACTATTAAATAATGAATAAATCAATATTAAATGCTATTTTTTAAAATAAATGTTATTTATTTTTAATGTTATTCTTGAAAATTAAGTCAAAGACTCCTCATAACTTGGTCTTACTTAAAGGTAATAATATCAAAATTAAATGTATGCATATATTTTTATATAAGCATTTAAATGTTCGAATTTCAAACAGAATCACAAACATTTACATATTATTTTTTATTTTTATATTTTCATTTTAATACTAAAAGCTTGAAAATTGAATAAAGAATCTAAATTTTGCTTTTGGCCAATAAAATAAATGTTGATACTATATATCGGTGGTTTTCAACCCGCGGCCCGCGGGCCACGTGTCCAGTGAAGATATTCAATTAACAATTTTTTTATAAATAAAACAAAACAATAAAAAATAAAAAGTAAAATTTTATAAAATACGATTTTTTTTTTGTATTAGTTTTATTTTCGAACATTTTAAAATATAAATTTCACGATATAACCCGTGCACTTACAAGAGCGTACTGATTAAATTAATGATCACCTACAGCGTTTACCTCAACCTGTAATCTTTTCAGTACCTAGTCAATAAAATATTTGAAAAAAAATTCAATATGTACCTACATGTATATTGTTCACCAACTATGTGTAACAAAGTAACATTAAATAGATTAATATTAATTTATTTCGTAATTTTATAATTAGGGTGGCTTAAGATAATATCCCTTTAAGATAATTGTTTACCAAAGTGGTCCACCGAGGAAAAATGATTGAACATCACTGCTGTATATCAACTATATCTAAATAAAAACCATTGTAGATTTCTAGTCGAATTATATTTTTATCTATAATAACTATAAAAATAAACCGGATATTTATTTTTATAACTGCGCCGCGTATAAATGGTACAATAATAATGTGCACGTTACAACATACGGCAACCGATATCTTTATAAAATACAATATCCTGTATGCAAATATCACATTCTCAACACGGCCGATGGATACAACTATACGTGTAAATAACGCGATACTTTCGTCTGAACAAACGAAAATCCTTTTGACCCATATACCTTTCCCGTTGTTCCCATTACCCTGAGGATGACGGTTTGTCTATCGTAAAAGCTCGTTCGCGCCTACCCACGGATCTAACGACAACTCGCGTTATTATGCTAATTCGGCCACGTTGTTGACGCTCCGTGCGTTTGGGCCATAATATAAGGTCCATGGTGCGTGGCCGACATTTGCTGAGTCGTGATCGGACGCATATGTAATACACAATTCATTAGACTGGTAACTTGTGTTAAGAGTACTTATTGCATCCACACGATTTCGGAAGCCCATCGCCATCAAAAGTAATGTCACCAACATGTAAATAAGCATATATGTGTGGTATAATGTATGCCAACACCATGGGACCTCGTATGATATGAAGTTTATAAATTATACCTATGCGTTTCCAAAAGTGCGGTTTACAGCTTCACTCGATACAGGGGCGGGTTTAAGGGGGTGGATAAGGGGGTATTAGCCGTCCCCCCCTCTTTGGACTAAGCTAACTATTTTACAAAGTCAAGTATTATGATATATTGATTGATATACTAATAATTATTATAAAATATCGTCAATAGTCATTGATGAATATGGTACCTATTTTATACATTTTTTTTATTAATAAATACCTCATTTTTGTTGTGAATTATATGTGTATACCTACCTATATTTTTTAAATGGTTTCACATTAAAATTGATACCAATAATGTAACTATTTAAAATTTGTCACTATTGTGAAAAAATGACTTTCCTATAAGGAACTCAAAAACATATTCTATAATTTAAAATTTTATGTAGATTTAATAAACAACTAATTAAATTCTTGAACCACCATTAGCCCCTCCCTTGGTGAGTGACAAGACCCATCCCTGACTCGAGTACACGGATATGGTCTTAAACATTTTTACTAAACTAATTTTGTTACTTTATATATATATATAAATTGTTTAATAGGACACTTGGCCAATTTTTTCAAATAATACGCGTTTACGTCTAATAAAGTGTAGAGATGCAACTAGTTGCAGTACACAGGATACACCGCAGACGTTCGACCGCTCTCTCTCACACTCATCTTCTCGCACCACTGCCTTCGAGCGTCTTACTAGGGTCCGAAAAATGTATTTTCGTTGATCGTCTTATGCGTGCAAATTCGTCAAGGAACATTCTTTGATCAATAACAATGTCTCGTCATCATCTCATAATAAATTGTTTTCTGCAGATTTTCATGGACATATATATATATATTGTTGACCTTATAATGTTATTTATAATCGTTTGTATTCCTTCCTCGAATATCTCAACCTGACTTGGACATTCCAACACCAAAACTCGCGTACGCACGCACGCACGCGCGCATATACGCGCTTGGTCGATATAATTATTTCTGGCTTTCTTGTTATTACAACTGCGTCGTAACATTTCACGGTGTACCATTATTGTAGAGTTGGTATGTGCTCAACGACGAATTCGGACGAGCCCTAAAGCGTTACGTAGGAAATATAGACAGCGTCGCTACATTTACCGCCACCGTCGTTTCCAGTCTTGAATCTCTGAGTGATTCGGAATTTTAAGTAATTAAAGCCAAATTCTGGTAATGTTGCGCCTCGCGAGCACGAGCTGACTTTTGATAAAAACAGCTATAGGTCATGCTGATAATAAGAGAGGGGGGGAAATCAAATTGTTCGGAACGAACTCCTCTGATCGCTAAATCTCATTCCACATTAAATTTGTCGAGCCAAATCGATGTTTATTGGCAAAAAAAATAATCGATAAAATTCCACAAATTTTAAATTTCAATTTTTTATTTGATTTTCAGCAAATTAAATTTCATACAGTTGACGAATACATAAAGTACTTACGACAATGATTTTTATAAAAACAAATATTTTATCGTGAGATTAATTTTTAATAAAAATATTTTAGGACACAATCAATATTTTACTTTTAATAGAGAGATAAGGGTAAAAAGGGTTGTTACGTGTTTTCGTTGTTACAGTTTTTTTATTTTAATAAATCGGCGTTTAATTATGATGTTATAATCTTATTTTTTAACCTCTTCCTCTGGAAAAAATAAATTGAAATTACGCTACTTACGCAGTCGAATATATACGCAATATTAGATAAATAATATTTTATAACCCTAATGAGTACCAAAATGTAGTAAAATATAATCGCGTTTTCTGATCGATGAATATTTTTTTTTTTTTTAACCATTTGTTGTTTTTTATTTTTAAATTACTTATATTAATTATTAATATAAGTACAATAATATTATGTATATTTACCTGGTAGTCGAATAACTCGATATGCCCAGTAACGGCATCGTAGCCATTACGATTGAATACACCCAACCAAAAGCCATGATTTTTACTGTCGAGGCGAATGTCATTTTATTTGTGTATAGCGCTTTCCGTATCGAATACCAACGTTCAATCGTTAGTAAGCACAACGCAAACACCGACAACTGAGACGAGAAAACGGTCAAAAAGCCTCCGATCTTACATCCAACGCCTATTAACAAAGATTCACGAAAACTTTGTAGGTACCATTTTTTTTTACATTTTTTTCGATAGAAATATTAATCATGTTTACCATTTTGCCATGTGTACGCGTAATTAAAATACTTTTCACTTGATGTCAAATCTTCGTAGGCCAATAGCAACAAGTAAATAGCCGTACAAAAGTCAGCAAAAGCCAAATTACTCATCAGGAATCTGGGTACGGAACAGTTTAATGTTCTACGAAATACCACCATCAAAACCACCATGTTTGCCAAAAACGCTAAGATTCCCACCATCCAGACGCAAATACGAAGCCAAAAGAATCCCATAATGTCTTCACACGGATTCAAAGCATTTGGTTTGGGCCAACATTCAATATTAGATTTCCTGGAACGCAAAACTCTTTTTAGTTAAGTGTACACGGAAAACTAAATTAGACAAATTATTAATTATATTATATTGAGAAGTTATTTACTCGACTCGTTCTTGCGCGCTTTTAATTAAAATCTTATTTAACATTTGATGATTCGGCTTATTAAAACTTAATAAAAAGTTAAGTTCGGAGGTTTTTTTGTATATTTATTAGAAATGGTTTCTTACGCTGCTAGTTTTGTTATATTGCCACACATAACATCAAGAGTGCCAGTCGTTATGGCCGGTTTGTCGAAAAATTCTTCATCACTATTATTATCGTATTCGGTAGATTGTTTTTTAGGGAAACCTCGTGATGCTGTATTTTTTTGCATGACATTATTTTTCTTTATTTTATCACATTCACTGGATGTTCGTTGTAAATCATTCTATAAAAATTAAAACATATTTAACATTTTACTGTGGTGTTACAAAAATGTTTTGGAACAATATTGGTTTGGAGAACCTACAACCATTATACTTTCGAAGAACTTTAAAAAATAACTCACTCCAATATAAAAATTATTTATTTTATTTACAATATAAACATGTGTAAACATCTGATTATTTTAAAAATATTTTTATTCAAAAGACGTTTCAGATTGATGTGACATTTCAATTTATTATAAGTGTAATAAAACAAATTTTTCGAAACTGAATAATTAAAAAATCCTTAAAAAAAAAAAAATTAATTAATCTGGTATCACGAGTAAAAATATATAAATCTCTAATGTAACTTTGTGTTAATTTTAAATGTAATTTTTTAGTAAAAATCTAACAATTTCTCGTGAATATAAGTACATAGGTACTATAAGTTTTTCAGTATAATATTCGTATAATCCTGAACCATACGAATAATGAATAGTAATTAATGAATATACGTTTATAAGAGATTCATATTTATTTTTCTTTGCAGTCAATTTCATTGGAATAAGAATAAATTAATATTTACTTGATGAAAATTATAGTTAGAATTATCATGTTTGGCTGGAAACTGAAAACTACAACAGTGGAACGAATACGTAAGATGAGCTTCTTTTAAACTCTGAAATAAAAAAAATTAAAATTTTAAATGTATTATAAATGTAATAAGAATATATACTAACCCCGAATGAATAAACTGAAGGAATCTCTGTCAGGGTAGGAGTATTTTCAATACGAAGTACTTCAATACTCATTAACCCAAATGATGGTAATAATTTCATTGACGAATCCGATAAATCCCTAGAATAATTCAGTATGATTTCTAGTATCAAAAATAATTCAACAAGACTTAACAGTTAAATAATTAAAACTATGACAAAGTAATCTTCGATAATCAGTTCTAAAAAAAATATGGTACTGATTAAAGAATTCTATCAACTGGAAAATAAAAATCTTTTAACTACAAATGTCGAAAAAAAACAAAGTGTCCAGCTGTGTAATATGCAAATTTTAGTTTTTCTATAAATAAATTATTTTATAAAGACAAGATTAATTCATATACTTTACAAAATAGAGAAAAAAATTATTTGTATTATAATTTATACTTATTTTATTTTGAATAATTACAGAACCAATACATCATGGAGTTTACAGTATATTAAGGAAATACATTGTACTTGAAATGTAAAATATAATATTTTATTTGTATATATTTTATTAGTTTATTACTTACTAGAAATATAATGGAAATTAAATATTCGAAAAATATGTGCAATGAAGAGTTGGTAAGTTAAGTACATAATATGTACTGCTCATATATGAGCGTAAGACTCGGATAGTAATCGCAATAGAATAGAATAATTAGTGATCTTTGAAATGTAGTAATATCAAAAACGTTTAGAACTTCATAAATTGAGAAAATAACAACTGGTCTGAACAAAATTAATTCAAAGCAATAAATTGAGTGGTTTGTCTAAATTAAGAAAATGATCGCTTGGTTAAAGTGCAGACTAAGTAGAATAATTGAAAACTATGTAAAATACCAGATTGTAAGTAGTATATTGAAGATGCTGGATGGAATGCATATATTTTTAAAAGAGTAGAATGTGAAATTATATCTAGAACTTAAATAATGTAATGTTATTACAAAAAAACAAAGTGATTACAGGGGAAAAAGCAACAAGCTTATCGTTTTACGGTAAAAGATAATTGATCTCAAATTAAATAAATAAATTATAATTTGCGTTTAAGTAATGAATAACTTACAATGTCAGTAAGTTTTTAATTCCATCGAAACTGTGTTCTGACAAAAAATCTAAATAGTTTCCTTTTAAACTCCTGTAAAAAGTAATTAAATTATGGTAATGTTAAAAATCAATTGTAATTTTATTTTAAGTTAATAAAATAAAAATAGTATACCAATCTAATTCGTGTACTTACAATTTTGCTATTTCTGAACCATTGAATGCCCAATCTTCTATTACGTGTATATTATTATATTCCAATAGCCTGTAAATGTATTGAAAGATCACTAACCGATTGTAATTATTATAGTTATTTTTGATGTGTTATTTATAAAACCTAATACATTCATATTTACATATATATGAAAAGTATAGACATAGTACAAAATGGGTGTTTAACACAACAAATGTCTTATAACATATGGGATTAAACTCACGGGGTTATAAATCTAGCTTTCTTTTGCTTTTTGTCAAGTGACATAATTTAATATTAAAATATCCGTCAAGTGACTATATAACTGATTATTTTTTCGTTTGAAATGACTAATTAAACTTGTTGATTTGAAAAATGTTTATGAAACTAAAAATATAAGTTGATGTAAATCGTTATATATCATTTGTATGAACTCACGGTAGTATTGATTTGAAGTGATCAATTAAATTTCAATGTACAATTGTAACCAAACAAATCCATCAAAATATTTCTATAACCATTTATTGTAAAAATCTTTAAATTTGGTTTGCGTGTTTTATTTTTTGCTTTAAAAAATACTTTGTAATATGATTCATACTATGAAATGTAATTCAAGCTTCAAGGTTTAAATAAAAATATATATTTATTCCCTCAAATTTGATTGAATGGTTGAAATTATAGGGTCCAAATAACTTTAGTTAATAATATTTTTGTATGGGGATGAGTATGTTCAGGCTATTTGTGTTGAGCATTATATTACGACGTCGTTAGAGTGACAAGGAATATTACTGACCGGATCATATGACGTAGACCCTTTTACAACATTGAACATTTTTCCACTACAAGACAATGTCGAAGAGTTTATTAATGATAAGTGTATGGAGGAGTTAAACTAATCGATTCAATCCAAATTATTAGTAATTATAAGTCGATTTTTGTTTCTTGTTTTTTTAATTAATAATCACATAGGTACTCACAACTGTCCAGCACGAGTTTTTATTCCATTCGTCGGTAATGTATCCAATCGATTTCCCTCGAACTCACTGAAAGCAAAATGTTTGTATAATAAATAGGTATTATCAACTATCGTGCTATCGTAAATTTTCAATATAGTTTTATGTTACATAATATGCATTGCAGTTGATGTTCCGAGGTCTGAAAGATCAGGTATGGCTTTAATATTGGTTTTACTTATACGCCTGAAAAAACACAATGGCTATTAAACGTTAGTGTTTTGAAATGAGCAAAGAATATTATAAGCTATGAAAATGTAAAATGTAGAAAGAAAATTGTTGTATACATTTCATTATTATACCACATACTTATAAACTAGATATTGTTAACAATGCATTCAAGTTAATTTTTATTGTTATTAAATGTCTTTTAAAATTAATTTTTCTGAAGTGGAATTTCTCATCCAAATACGACAACTGATTAATGTTATAATAGAGATATCTTTAAACTCGGAATTCACCGAAGAAAACAGTTTCAAATATTTAATCACATCATTGTTCAAATAAATCATTAACAAAATCATAATTCAACCTTCTTAAAAATAACATATATTTATTCATTTATCGTGTAAATTATAGTGGAAACAATTGTATACTTGTTAGTCAGTTAATTCAGTAAAATATTTAAGAAATTATAAATTAAATATCTCTTCAATTTATTGTAAGTTATAATTCACTAACAGTGCTAAAAATGTTTTTGAAAGTCCACGAAATATGTCTGAAGGCAATTCTTTCAAAGCATTAGCACGTGATATATACCTAAAAATGTGAGAAACAAATAAATCAAACATTTTTCCAGATTATTAAATAATAATTTGTTAGAACTAAAAAATGCCTTACAGTGATTGTAACTTATTAAAATGTTTGAAAGTTGATGAGTCCAAGTATTTGAGGTTTTTCAAGTTGATTAATATTCTAAAATAAAAACAAAACCCTATTACGTAATTCGACAAATATTAATAAGACTTAATCTAATTTCACTTACATGTCTGAAAGATCATTTCTATATGCATAAATCGATTTTTCAGAAAAATGTTCAATACTCGAATCCTTGATTGTACTAAAATCAAAAATATTATTAATTCACATATTAAATATAGGTGTATAGAAATTATTATTTCTTTTTCACAAGTGATAATTTAAATAAATTGATAAATATATTTTATGAATTTAATGTGCAATGTATTTATTTATAAACCATGTCTGATTTTTCTATTAATAAAATTAAAATGAAATAAAAATTACTTTTAATTCAATCTAATCTAATAATAAGATAATCAAAAAGTAATAATTATTATAATAATGAACTAAATATAAATAGCTATATAAATATTATCATCTATATTATTTAAATAACTTGATATGGTATGAAACTTACATAAATAAAAATAAATTCAGTTATTTTGTAATTTTCGATATTAGTAAAGATTGTTGGGAGTAATATTAATATTAAAATATACATAAATGTCATATTGTTAAAATAAGTAACGCCTACGTAGACGCAGTCACTACACATGGCTGTAATTGTTTTGCATTCCACTTAATAAAAACCAGTTTTCAACACTAATTCAAGAACCTCTTTTATCAAGTTTTCAACCTATTAAAAATAATAATTAAATAATTATTATCTATTAGCCGAATTCACGTTACCTCTAAAAGTTTTAACTATATCTTATCTTTTAAAATCAATGCCTATATGAACATTAAAAAGGATTAATATTATTGTTTGACAATAAACTAATCTAAGCGCTTTTATTGATTTAACACATACATTATAACTGAAACATATCTGGTGATTATGAAAGTAAAACTAAATAAACTAAATACTCAATAAAATTGTTCATTTTTATCCATATGAATATATGTTCAAATACATTTATGCAAATTGTATATAACAAACAACGCTTTTAGTCATTCAAGTAAAAATATAAAAAAGTTTCATACTTTCATTCTTCGACTATATTAATTAGGCATCAATTTTATTCCCTTGATTATTTTATTTTTATACTAAATTCAGCTTAGTCGATTTAATTGCATATTTGTATTGTAATAAAAATTGTAAAAATTATATCATAAACCATAATCATCAGCAATGTTTTATAATTATAGTTATTTATTTGGGGAAATTGACTGTAGTGAATACAGTAAATAAATTCCATTTTACGTATGTTTTTATGATAAAAATGCATGTTACACTTAGCATATGTTTATAGACAAATAAGAAATATAGCCTGATAATATTTAAATTCAATATAATTTTTCTTATTTTATTTTTATTAATATCCTCGCATTAATCGAATAATATGAACATGCCTCATATTAATATTTTTCGTAAAAAATCTGTCATCAACGGGGTTGCCATCCTTCCCGATATATCGGCACTGTTACTGAGCATTGATATTGGCATTGAGCTTTATGTCAGGACATTCTGAAAAAATACTATAATCTCCCGATTGAAACTGTGGATTGCAAATTTTGCAAATTTTGCTTTATTGTATTTTATTGTATTTATTGCGATAAAAAATAAAAAATTATATGAATAAGAGATTTTTCGATAATTTTGTCTCAGTCGGCTGATGGATAAAATCGCCTGCTCCCAGAGACTATGAAGTAAATTTTATAGTGTAAAGTTAATTATAACATGAATTGCATTGAGCTCTTTGAGGAAACAAAGAACTATGGAAAAAACAAAATCTATTAAAAAGTATGTCCATCCAGTACTCTGCAATAAACTAAAAAATATGTTCTTATGTAACCTAAACAAATATACAATTATTTAATCGAAAACAATGAAGTATAATTTTTATAATAAAATTGAGTATTTTTATACATTCCATCATAGAACTCTTAGAAGTCCCTATGATACCACAGCCAAATATAGTAACAATATTCATCATCAAGCACACAATTAGATAAAGCGCGTAAATGCGCCTAATCGTTAAACTAATTACTACATCAAACACTGCGAAAATCTTGCTACATAGGCGTTGTGTCAATTTCGTGTCGAATTTTAAGAAATGTACATCCTTCAAATCTATCATTCCTAAGCCAAAATTTGGGTTCAAAATAATTTCTTGAAGTAAATTTTCTTAAGTCGAATTAAATTTTTTGATAGGAATTAATATAATGTAACCGTTAGAGCATAAATTATTTTCTACCATAACTTTATAATTACTATTTTGCATTTCATTCGAAATTCTAATTTCCTTTCCAAATAATTTTGGGTAGGTTTTTGAACCTAAATTCGTACACATATTCTCATTATTTTATATAGAAATTAATTAAAGAAGTATTGATACTGATAAATAAATAAAATTTCACAGATAAATATCTCGTATTAGTTCATGTAAATTTAAAATCAATTTTATTTTGTACCCATTTATACTGTCATGTATGCAAACTTACATTAATAAGCAATAAGCACACATTATAATCAAACCACAAACATTTGGACCTACAAGACCAAAATTAAAAAGGCCAAACACGCAAGACTATAATAGGTAGTTAGTAGACGATTATCAAAATAATTAGCTATAATGCGTATAAAGTATTGGTTATTGTTTGCTTATGACTTATAAAAATTAAAAGTATTTAATTATTTTCAAAGTGAATATGTTCTGTATATATATATAGTATTATAGTATTAAATTATAATATAATAATTTATATGCTGATAGATAGTAATGAAAAGGTAAAATATAAATCAATTATGTATCTCTTAGATTATTTTTAATTTTATAGATTTAAATACACATAAAATGAACTATGTAGACATTTTATTTTGATTGTAATATATATGAAATCAATCGACCGTTGACTAAATTATTTATTACACATATAAAAATGATAAAACCTCGTGGTAATAAAAAAAAATACTGTGAAGTTCTAATTTATATAAAATGTTCTTATTATTGCAATTTTATTACAATGTATACCTACTAATATATCTAAAACTCTGAAAATATTCTACGTAATATAATAAAACTTTATATATTGTATATGGATGAATAAGAAAATAATAATTTTCAGAAAAACAATTCGATCTATTGATGTACCTATAATGTTTTATTTTCAACAATAGAACTAACAACTGATTGAATGTTTTAAGTCAATTCTTTGTAATAGTTTTAAGTTTGATTTATATTAATGTTTAAAAATTAAAATATTTGTATAAGTCAAGAGTCTTTTATTGGCCACTTTTTCAACATAAATTATTATCTTAATTTTATTATAAATATTAATTTTATAACCTAATAATTTCCTCTCAAAATACATAGTTGTAAGTATTATTCTAGTAACATTGGAAAATAAAAGAAGATATAATGATGTGCTTTGGTTTCATAAACTACTAAATTATTAAATTGTTTGCCCTGAATTTTTATCTCAAATTCCTATAAACGTATCTAGTGTAACTACTCGTGTAACTCAATCATTTTATACAAAAACCTTCCACCAAAATTATATTATTTTTGCTCCGATCAATAAAATGCTAATTACAAGTAATTCATTAACTAATTTTGATTTTTTTAGTGATAGTCAAGCCAAGTTAATATCTTTAATTTATTCATTATAATTTTAAATGTATGCCTTATTATTTTATTATTATATTTATACCTATTGTATCTATGTTAAGCATAATGTTTATCATATTATTGAAATCTTAATTGAATAATTAATCATATTGTTCTACTCACCATAGTTTATAAGTTTAATTCTACATTATCTGTACTAAGCTCTAATAATAAGGGCGTTTATTATCAATAAATAAATAATTCATAATTATTAAATATTTTTTATCAAAGTTCTTATTGAGTCACATTCATATTGCTTAGTTAAAATGTTAAAACATTTCCAAATTTATATAGGTACATCTATTAACTGTTGCTAAAAAATGAGAACCTTATAATTCATTCATGTAAAAATTACACCGATTTTACTATCCTAAATGATATTTTGAGTAAATAATATATATGTTGTTATTTGTTTAATTTAAGATCGATCTGCTTGCCCGAATAATGAATTTACAACCAAAATACGTTTAGAAATTTGAAATATAGTTGAACAATATACCTTCCTGCTATGATTTTTTTAATTTTATGGTTTTATTTTGTTTAAATAAAAAATTAAAAAAAAATTAATATCTCAAGACGTAATCCAACTGTTCTCACAGTTATTTACTAGTAGTAATACCGGATATAAGTCTCAGGAGGCCAGGGTGCATACATACTTATTAGAAGTCCTTTAAAAAATAATATTTATTTAATAAATTTTAATGATTTAAACAACTAAAAAAATAATATGTAATTACCTTAATTTATAGGTAAATTAAAAAAAAAAAAACAAATAATATAACATACAATTTAAAATTTAAAATTTTAGCCTTAAAGACCCTTTAGAGCTTGAGGCCCCAGTAATTTTCATTCACTGCACTCCCACTAAATCCGGCGCTGACAAGTAGCCAGATATTTGATGGTTATTTATTTTGTTTTTACGTTTTTGGTGTCTCACAAGTACAAATGTTGTGTACGTCCATTATTAGATAATATTTTAACGAATGTGTACATGAACGGATGTATCAGCTCTAACGTAATAACTAGATTTAAACGTTTGCTGTAAATACATGCATGAGCGAGATGGCATGTGTGATCATCAGGATCGTATTTAAGAATTTATCACCCAGGGGCAACAAAATGTTGTCGATCATCTTTCTTTAAGTGCAAAACTGAAAACAAGTTCCACGTGCGCAATTTATTTTCCCGTTCCAATACATTATTCACATTATTCAACATTATTACACAATATTTTTAATTAATATAAAATCTAAAATAATATCCGAGTTTTAACCATCGACATAAGGTTATAGAAATTAATATTTTATAAAACAAATCAAAATTAAACCAATACCTGCGTCTCAACAAAATACCATGTAAAATAAAATACTCTTAAATTGATATCAATTTCATTAGCTTCTAAATAATAAAGATAATTTAACGGTATTACATTGTACTTTTTTTCACATAATTTTATTTATTGATAAATAGTTTTCCATTGAGAATGCTGACCAATACGTATTTTATTTAGAATCACCTGAAATTGTTGCCGCCAGTACCTTAAATACGGCCCTGGTGGTAATCGTACGAGAACTATAACGTCCGTATCATAGGAATTACTCACAGTACGTTGATCGTTTCGTAAACCGGCGGTATGCTTTGAATTCCCGAGCAGTACAGTTCGGTTTTGTGTTGCCAAGTGTTGGACATGTTACGGACGCAACATTGGTCGGAGTTCGTGCAGGGCGTGTACCTGGCCTGTGCCGATGACGGCAGGACACATACGCTCAGCAACACCAAGACGTTGACAATCGTCCGCATCGAGAGCAAGCTGAAACATAAATTTCACTTATACACTACCCGTACGATGCGGGCGAACAGGTGAAAAGGGCGAGTCCGTCAGCTGCAACCCTGTTTTTCGTGTGCACTACGAGCGTCACTGGCATATGCGCAACTAGGGAGCTTAGCCCCCCCCCCATAAATATTCCATGTTTTACATGGCATACCGCACACAGCATACTTAACTCACAATAGTGTCACGTACAAAAAAAGATACATTGCAGTAAATCCAACTTGGCTCAGAATCTAAAATACATTAACATAGTATATAGCAGTAGTATTAATAGTAATAGGGGTAATATACAGGTTATTTTAAGTTTTGGTAGGAGGGCTGTAGCCCACCCAGATTTTTTACCCTAGTTGTGCCTATGGTCAATGGTCTACGAAACGTCGCTTTCGACTGCGAAAACACGTATTGTGTATAACGTGCAACAAATCCATTACGGATTTCAACGAAAAAAATTATATCATTCGCGTAATTTACATAAGAAAAAAATAAATAAATACGAAATTGTGCGCTAAGAGAAAAGAAAAAAAAATAAAGTACGAATATCTTTTTATTAAAATATACGTGGTATAGCAATCGATATATACTCGGGACACTTTGCGTTGGGTGAAAAGTGCACTAAGTTCTTCACACCGGTGTATCGTCAAATAATCATTAATTTGCTGCCGATTAAATCAATAAAAACAATTCCACGTCTGAAATCTGAATTCACTTGTTCTGAAAAGTATAATTGTTATTGATACCTGATAGTACTTATTATACGTAATTGTTTCGGTAGTTGACAGTGTTCAAACAATACGGAGTAACACTTCGTGGAATCATAAATTATAGTTATTGAATTTTATATTAAAATGACCAATTAGACAACACAATTGATTAAATATTCAATAATTAAATTATAATATAATTTGTAAAATCATGGTCAGTAATTAAATGCGATGCTTCAATATATAAACATTAATGTTTTCGATTATAGTTGTTAATTTTCTTGAAATTAATAATAATATAAGATTAAAACTTTCACTCTTTATATACAATAAAAATAATACATGATAATTTAAGATTCATTTAGATCATTGGCTTTCTGTATTTATTACATATTTGATGATTTAAATAACTTTATCTTCTATATACAATGGAAACAAAAGATGCTAGGTTATAGTAACAATTATATGATTTGTAATTATAATGATGTCGAAGAATACATGACTTACTAGTCACTAATAGCTAAAAATTAAAGTATAAAAATAAATTGAATGAGTTGTTATACTATGTGGATAAACTAAATTATTGTATATTGTATACAACGTCAAAAAGTTAATTTTTTTAGTTTACGGGAAATACTGCCGCTCTAGTTGTTACTTGGTTGGTCTACATTAGATGATGTGTCAATGAAAAAAAATTAATTAATACGTTAGCATATAACAAATTTCAATATTTAGTCATGTATTCAACTACACTGTCAAAATAAATTTATACACACTGCTCTATTTTCGACGCTTTGGCTTCGATTCATGACGTACGATAAATTAGAATTTCTAAAATGGGATGTCACACGTGTTCACTAACGTGCACTTAAATCTTGTCAACAAAATTAAGAGCATTAGAGTAAATTGGTGTAAAAGCAATCATTTTTGTTTGTCTTTAATATTATAATGATCAAATATTATAGATATGTAAAAGTAATAATAATCAATTTTATTAATAAAAATGATTGCCATAAATTATCCTACGCTTAAAATAAACTGTAGAATGGATAAAATATTATACAAATTATTTTTTTTTTTTTATAAAAAAATGAACAAAACTGATTATATGAAAAGTTACATAATAATAAAAAAAATATAATTGCATGTGTTCTACGAAAAAAATGTCTTATGATAAATGTAGACTTTTAGAAATTTGTTTTAAACATTTCTTCATTATAATGAAATTTTAATTACAAATATTTAGTGTATATAAATACCTTTATTGTATTATTATTATACTATTATTGTTTTTTCAAAACAAAAATTATGTAAAATCTCGAAATATGTATAAGTCCTTGCCCTGTATATACGTATTATGATTTGATACATATTGTAGGTATCTATATAATCTATATAATATAGAATATAGTTATTTTACAAACATTAGTACCTAAACAGCATGTGTATTTTTTTATAAATGTTCTTGTATTATAATTCCAAAGTTATTATCAGTACACCTTTATAAATAATAATGAATTTTAAATTTAAAGAACCACAAAAGGACTTTGTAAACACTTACATAATACAAATTGGGTCCTGATGATTTAAAAATTTAATTTTAATAATTAACTTTTTTACTGAAAATTAATAATTATATGCAAAATATATCACAATATATTATGATATTTAAAATACACCATTCTATATTAAGATCAAATGATATATATATATTAATTTACCTATTATGTATAATTCAGAAATTGATAGTTTCTTAAGCACCAAAACAATATTCTTATCACTAAAAAATGATCAATGTGTAAAAATAATTACAGTAGTTATTATTATTAAATTAATTTTAAGCCAATTTAGTTTACAAAATGTATATTTTCATACATAATAATTTTAACACAATGCGCCTACATATTTATCAAGACGCAATACGCAATCACAATTGTTGACAGTCTTTAAATTTCGATAGGTATTTTATTAAGTCGAAAATAATTGAAGTAGGTAATAAAACTATAATAAGTAGCCGATTACTTACGCTCACAATCTGAATAGTTAAATTGCTAAAGCAATGTGTCGTCATAGAAATAACTTTACCGTATACTATTAGTTATTTTCATCTATAATTTTTGTCTCACGAAAAATATTAACTGTACATTCAAATACAATTAGGGTTTTACACCTAAAAATAATTGTACGTACATATCGTTCGCGTCTACACTATTCAATAGGTACACAAACGAAATATTACTGAGGAGTCGATTGCTGAAAGTCTGTCGACGAATTGACATTTAACGTTTATGTAGATGCGCTACACTTTTAAGCCCAGTTCAATATACTTTTTAATCGTTACTTCCTAAGCGATGCTCGTAAAGCCGACGATCGTTCAATTATTTTAATTAAAAGATTACGGATCATTGTTTTAAACGAATAAAAAAAAACGAATAAATACAATCAATAAAACAATTTTGCCGTCCGCAAACGCGTAGTGATCACGCGAATATAATCACGTGGTTGAACAACGCGTCCGCTCGAAAATTAACCGTACGACTTGTTCGGTTGGCAACCGATCACCGTCCCGCGTCTTCTTTAACGTAAACGTTACTGAATCTTACGCATAGATTTTCAACGCGGTTACGCAGGCGTACCCTTCTCCGTTAAAACGACAACTTCCGATAACTCCGTACACGCGAATTATTCACCGGTTTGTCTGCCGACGGTGCGACGGGCGAGACACGACATCGTAACCGCACGTTGGAAACGTCCAAACCGAATGTTAACATCACGCGAACTACCGTCCGCGGCCGGTTAACCGATAACGCGTTCTTGTCGCGGCCGACAATATCACGCGAACGGTGCAACACAATTATCTTGTGAATCGTGTTACGGTTCGATTGTGTCAACACGAGCAGCGCCACGCCCGCGGAACAGTTGTAAAGGTGTACGGAGTACGCTGCGCGCAACACGCGTAGTCCGCATCGTTTCTGCGTGTAATTTTTCTATCGGATGCCGACGTGTACGTTGCACGTCGTTCCCTTTCGGTCCACCGACGGGACAACGATTATTATTGGTACGCGTGCGGGGATCGCGATGTACACGCGTTTTCCTACCGTTGTTGTCCGTCCGAAAAATATCGAAACATCGTTATTGTTATTATTATTACTATTGTTGACGTCAGTGGCGCACACAGGATTTTTTTTCGGGGGGGGGGGGGGCAAGGTAAAAATATAACACATTTTACAATTAACGAAATTATGCAAATCCTTAATATATTTTGACTTGAATAATAGCATAGACTTTTCTATAATCAATGATACTAAGTATTCAATACTATTAACTCTTCATGTTTCAAAACTGTAAGATTTATACATTTTAACCTAGACATCGGAAAAAATTTCGGGGGAGTTATAACCCCTTAACCCCCCCTCCCTGCGTGCGCCACTGATTGACGTTATGATCCGTACACGAAACGCGATAAAAATCTTAATTTTTCATACCCTGTATGCACTTCGCGGAACCTTGCTCTGATACCGCCTCCGATTATATTTGTATAATTTGTCATCGCGGAGTCGGGTATTAGTGATTTTTCTTTTTCGATCCAGGTGTAACTGCAGTATCTGCGCTCCGCACGAATACCCGTGAGTTCTGTTATTGTAGTACGTTTCATTTGTCATGGCGTTGAGCCGTTAATATAATGTTCGTGTTTATATTGAATACAGAAACCAATACACGTATAAACTTCAAATTTTGTAGTGCTGTGTGCGTTATCGTTCAACGTTTTGCTGTTTAATAACAATATATCTACCATAATTTCAGTTTCGATTTACCTGTTTTATTTACGCCCTATAATTATAGCTTTTAATCTAACGCATGTACACGCATTATTACACATTTACGTACAGGCGTGGATCTAGAAGTGGAAAAAGAAGGGGGGGACCGAACAAAAAATTTGAGTTTAAGTACATAAAATCATAGACAACATTTTAAAGTGAATAAAATAATAGCCATACGTGCATATTATAACATAGTAATAAAAAAACTTTAATCGTAAAATTATCTTTTATTGCATTCGTTATGATGCACTAACATAAACGAGATTGCAAAATATTGAGTAGTTGAAAAAAATATTACAGTTTAATTATTTAAGGAAATCAATTTGACCTATCTTCTAATTTTATCCTTTTTGGTCAGGACCATAAAATACTGCATAAATAATCACGATTAACAGTCAATCCTAAATGTCAATAAGCAATATTATATAAATGTTATAAGTATAGTATTGCTCCTCTTTATTTTAATCAATAAAATAAAAAATGATTAATTTTTGTAATATTTTAAGTATCTAAGACCTAAAGGGGAAAAGACTTAAGCCCACATAGCCTCCTACCTTGTATCCGTGCATATTTTTATAGTTACACGTCTCGTAACTCGTTTACCTCTTGAGTGATACACCAAAATAATTACGAATGAGCAACAATACTACTCCACACGTCATATTATTTACCGCATCAAAATGTAACATGTGATCAGATATATATGTAAGAACATTTCTGACTTCAAACTCTCTAGCCATGCAGGAAGTTTAAATATTTAATAGTAATAATCAGTGATAGGAATCCGATCAATGATAAAGACCTCATTCTCGCATTTCTGTATATTTTAACATCTGTACTCATGTTATATAAATTTACAGTTTTCTTGTTAGTGTTACATATTTTGTAAACATTTTTTCTTCGAGTTAAAGCAAATTTATGATTTTAAAACAAAAAATGTATTTATTTATTTTATATTTATTTAATCATTTATTCATATTCACATTTTTGTATTGACTACGATTCATCGAATCATAAATTCTCTTTCAACAAGATAGGTATTGAAAAAATCTGAATTAAAAAATTTGAAAAGTTTTGGACTATTTTCGAATAGAATTTATTTTATGTACATCCCTTTTTCAATTGGTTTTTCTTACCATGTTCAAATTTTAAAATGCACATTTAAATGATTATAATATTGTAATATGGTAATTTGTAATGTTTGTTGATAATTTTTTATTGATACACATATTCTGAACAACAATTTAGTATTAAAACAATGTATTTTAATGATTTTAAAAACATTAAATCTTGATTTCTAGTTATAATTAAATAAAATTAGTAACATAAAATACTTAACATGGCAAATGTATTAATACAATGAGTATATAAGTAAAACAGCTTAATTTATAAACAAAGCTGTGTGAAATATTTGTTTTTATCCTTATGATAGTTAATTTTACTGACATACTCCGTATCCATAACAACAAAATTACAAATCGTCTTTTCTTAGCACATTTCAAAGTTTAAATCATCTTTTTAAATTTATATTTCAAAATGCATTAGTATTCCGAGAGTTACTATTATGCATTTTATAACATTAAATGAAGAACTATGTTTGTAAACGAGACTAATGATCCATAATACACAGCAAGCCAGAAATATTAAGCTTATATATGTATTTATAAATTTAAATAATAAAGTCGTATTTCTATAATAACATAAGTAGAATTATTTTTTTTTAATATTGGTTCAATAACATTAATATAATTTTAATTAAAAAGTCAGTTGAATACATCATATTTTATAAATGTGTAAAGTAATTTATAAAATTTTAAATTTAATAATTATTCATAATAATCTAGACGAAATTATTATTGCTATACCACCATAAGGATTATGAAAGCAATTCAAAGTAATAAAATGCAATTTACCTTTAGAAACTAGTTTGCATTTATAAGGATTTGAGTACACTGAACTGTACAAATTAATTAAATAACAAAAATTGATTATTATAAGTAAAAGCTAATTATAATTATAATCATTTATGCATTCGTAATAAATCGATGTAAATCAATATGGTGAATTTATTATTATCACTAGTACGCTATCAAAATAAATAAATATTAATAACGACATTTAATTATGATTATATTCAAATTAACCTAACCAGGAGGAAAACATCCTTATTTTACTAAATCAAAAGTTTTCAACGTAAACCAATAAAAAAATGTACTCTCATTGCAACTCTCGCTATATAATTAAGAACAAGTAATTTATTAGGAACTATTATTACGACCAAGTACCACAACTGATTAATAAATCAATGTACTCTACTTAACATAGAAATAAAATCATTTTTGGTTACAAGAAATTATTCATTAAATTTTAATCAAAAAATTTATTATAGATTTAAACGAAAAATAAAGAAAATACATATCTCTTATCGCTAACTAGGACAAAACAATAATTCTAGAATATTAAATTTAAACGAACCAAGAGTTATTATGATGATATAATATTGCTTTGATTTTGTAACGACGAAATATGTTGATACCTTCACACGTATTGTATTATACAAAGGCTTCATAGAACAATGTGTAAAGATATAAAATCAAATTAGGTTTGTTATAGTGCAAAATTATGATTATAGAAATCCATAGAAAAACACTCGCCATCATTTTATATAGTTAATGAGATTCAAACAATTACTGAGAACATAAATACCACATAATATAATTGATGTAGACCAAAACAAACCCACAATAATTTATTTTATGGTACAGCTCTATAGCGTTATTCATATTTTATTTGTAATTTTAATACTTGTACAGTGAATCTAATATAAAAATAGAAACCAGGAAAAAGTACCATATGTACAACCATCTGTACCTGTAGACAAATAAGTTATACTCATGTACTAATGGGTACCGCGAGGGGGTGCAATGGGATGCGCTTGTACCCCACGAATTTTTTTTAAAAAAAAAGAATAATATTTAAAAAAGTAAGATAGAGGTTATTATTATCATTATCAGATTTTCTAGTAACCCGCATTACTTTGTAGCCGTTGATATAAATTAAAATAACTTTCTACTGTCATACAATTTGAAAAAATATTCCCACATATTTAACTTAAACAATTTAAGCATTATTCATAAATCAGCGTAGATACCATGCACGTGTCACCACGTGTCTAACCTCTAACATGGTGGCGCCTATGCGTGTACTTATTATTGCTTTGAAAATAAAATGGAAATATACATAATTTGTACTGATTATGAGTTTTACAGAAAGTATGTTTAATGCATCAGTCTATACATCAGCAGTGAATTTTGTTCGAGGGACAACTGGACTCATTCGGAAAAATGTAAACCATATATATATAACTTCAAGTAAAAATTTTATCAAATTCTTATTAAAAGCTGCAGGGATCTAATGACATAAGATATTATATCCTGTTTTTATATATAAATATTGTGGTTGGTAAAGACTATCAATTTAAGCAGACGACTACTAGAATTTACATTTTGTGATGTTTTTTTAAATTAAATTAAAGCAATTTATAAATTTATCTTTTGATACGATAAAGCAAGAATTGTAATTTCGTTTTACATATTTTCTTTCTTTGGCTTTGCTTTTTATACCAGTTTTAAATAATCAACGTTAAATTACAATTTATAATTATGATTTTTGAAATTATTATCTAAAAGTAAATAATATTTAAGTTAGTTCATTTTAGTGAAATACTTCTCTATAACTTTATTAAATGCAAACAAAATGAATTCTTGTTGTGTAATTTTTCAATTATATGTTTTTAGACTTTAATTTTGTATTAAATTTCTAAAACATACTGAATATTACAGGTAATTAGCAAGCAAATCATTTATTACATTATTTTATAGTGTATTAATTAAATTAAAAAGGGATTTAGAATCAAATGATCATGCGGAACAAAATAAAGAAAATATTTAATTTGGAGTAGGTTCCTTCACGTACATAATAATTGTGGTGAATTCTATATTCCGTCGCCCTTTTTCAATTACAATGTATTTACTGACATTTAGTGTGAAACTGCTACACTTAATATCTTCAGTAGTAATGCACCACACTATCTATGGCACTTATAATAAATTCAAAATAGTAATCGGATAAAATATGCATTCAACATCAATAATAACGTGCTCTACAAGCATATTGTGTACTCATGCGAAGTGTATTGTAGTCTGCGCCATTAGCTTATAGTAGTTACTATTAGTTAATATTATATACGGTCATGGAACATTGAAAATATAGAGAGAAATGCAAGACACGAGCTACATTCTTATCATAAGTTTATAATTTACTCGCAAAGTAGTGTTATAGTAAATTTTCAATTCCATCCACACAGGACCGAATTTAACCATTGTGCCGTTTAAGCACTAAACAAATTGCCACTTTTAAATATAATATATTTATATATAATATATAATATTTTTCTAGTCTAAAAAATGTTATTAAAGTATACAATTATAGTTGTTTCCTTTATTACTTATAATTTTAATGATGTAAAATAAAAATATAAAGCTGTTAAAACATACATTCATATAAAAAACTTAATTATAAAAATATGATATAAAATATACAGATAAAAAACATGGTAGTAAAAAATGCTTCAGTAGTTCATTTTTAACCTTTAACTTGGCAAAAACAAAAATATTGCACTAAAATTCCAAACTATCGCTATTTTAATAATAAAAACCCGAGAATTCATTTTTAAAAAATTTACGTTAGTTTTTGAGATATTTTGAGTGGAAATATGAATCTTTAAAGATGCAACACCTCAAATAAGTTTTCAATTTCGTGTCTTTAGATACACTACCTCCTAAACTATATTTTATTTTTGTATCTTAATGGATACATCACTATGAATTCCTCATTTTGAATCTAGTATCTATTAGTGTACTCGTACATCACTTGATTATGTCTATTCTGAGATTTATTACTAAAAAGATATTAAGTAAAACAATGTAATAAAAAGTCAAAAATATATTGTTTTTATTCCTTTTTAATAGAAAAAATTTAAAAAAAACTATAATAGTACATAACAGTTAACAAATATATTTTGATTTCCGACTTGGTAAATAATGTACAAAAGAAAACAAATTTTTCAAAATTAAAAAATAATTATACAACCATACTATTTTAACGTATTTAGCAAATTATAGCTATTAGAATTCTGAAATTAGAAAAATTATATTTAAAATCTATTATCTTAATTTCTATAAATAGCTACATAAGAAAAATTAAATATTAGTTTTATGATTTATTTATTTGCATGGCTTGTATAATGATAAATAGAAAAGTAAATACATATAATAATAAAAAACTATAGATAAATAATTAAAAAAATAATAATCATAGTAAAATAGAAATACAAAAATAAAAATAATAATTATACTATTAATTAATATTTTAATACGTTATTTCAGAGTCTAAGATTCTGTATATTTTTAGATACAACGTTATACCTACAACGTATACCTTACATGAGGTAGCTTTCTGCGTGACTTTTGAGACGCAAAATCATCTATCATGACACCGAAGTCCATTTTATTCACTAATTCAGTTTCAATTGCCAATAAACTCAGTGAATTTAGTTTATCCTCTTCCATACTCGTTCTAAAATAATTTTTTACGCGTTTGAACATAGAAAAAGACCTCTCGGGTGAACATTTAGTTATTGCCATATATAAAAGCATACGTAGAGTAATATCTACGTTAGGAAAAACTGTGTTTATATTATTACTAAGTTATAATATAAACACACAATCATAAACTCATGTTATATTAATAACTTATTTGACGATCGTCGTATCCACTAAGGTTAGTGTTTGTTGTCAAGTTATATACAACATGATAACGAAAAATGTATTAATAATACAGCAATGCTATAATGGGCGATAAAATCCAAGATTTTGAAATTGGAAAACATAAAATATATTATTACCACAACTTTGTTGGTCTAAAAACATTTTATAATTAGTTGCATTTATTTTAGTTTTAATTATATATAATAAAAATGTAATATTAAAAATAATTTGCCACCCTTGAGGAATCGCCGCTCTAAGCACTAGCTTATAGTGTTTACAGGGAAATCCGGCACTGCATCCACATAAACTTAACGATTTGTATTTTACATTTTATTAATAAAATTAATTTAATAAAAGCTTTATAATACAATTTTACTGAATCCCGAAGTATATAAATAAGCTTTAATCACATCATGGGTATACACCAAAGTATTTTTAACTATGAATGATGTCCTTATTTAAAAAAATAAACGTTATTATTTTAATTCACATAGAGCTTGAACTACGTTTTAGTAAAACAAACATAAACTATTATAGTTAAAAGACACTTAAGAAACAACAAATACTATAAATTTAATTTTCAATGTTAAGAATGAGTTTTATTTAAATTGTCGACATTATTTAGCTAATACTTAACTTTATACTTTTATATAATTTAACTTTAAATATTTTAAAAATAAATTAAATTAATTAAATTATAAAAATTAAATTTTATTTGATATAAATTCAAAATGCATAATATTTTGTCAAATTCTACATTTACAACATGATGAATAAATAATCGTGATTTCAATTTGCAGCTTGCATTGAGGTATTTAATTGCATTTTAAAATCTTCAACTTTAATCAACATTTTGAAATTTCGCAACATTTCATGGAATTCAGTTTCTTTATAACTATTATTACATAAAAAAATTGATTATCGTTTATTTTACTGTTACCTATATTTATTTTCAATAACAGAAAGTTATGAGTTAAATATTTTTGTTATTATTATTATTATTATTCAATTTAGTAAAGCAACGGCTTCTATAATGGTCACTGTTCATTTTTGAATATTTGTACATTATATTTTCCTTGAATCTATTTTTATATTCCGTTATTAAATATTGAACAGTTTTTTTGAACTTAGATTTGTCAAATTTGCGTTGGATTCCTTTTCAATTCCAAGGGCTTCTCTAATGCTGATTGTTATGTTGTTATTTAAATGTTCATGTAGAACATTCAACTCTACTTTCTATGATTGCATTATGCTGTATTTCGTTTTCAGTTTTCAATAGGCATGATATATTGGTGGGTCTTCTTTTAAAATAAAAACAATTCAGCGTGTTAAATGGATTTTTTTTATATACCATATAATACACAATTATGATATAAATTAAATATACAATGTAAAATACATAACAACATACAATATTATTTTTGTATAATAGATGACTACATTAATCGGTTATCATATTACTTTCTGAATGATAAGCACTCTATTATCTTGTCTAAAATATTTCAGAACCTTGAAGTTGAATTTAACTGAACATAAAAAAAATTGCTTATGTAATAATAAAGTACCTACCTCATGAATTGAAGTAATATTTTCGTACTCTTCAATTTACTGTAAAATATTAAAGAACGAGAAAATATAACATACTCGTATTGCAACATCAAAATCTTCCAAGTCATTAACGTATAAATATTTAATATTTTGGAAAAAATAATATGACTAAAGTATGTCTTATACGTCTCGACGGTTTACTGCTGTTCATAATAGAAAAATAATAGACAAAACTATTCACGTAAATACATAATAAAATCATAAATATTTTATAAAACTGAACTATATATTTTATATTTTATAAAAAAAACCACTATTACTGATATCAATTTCAATTTACAACTGAATTTAAATTTAAAGTAATAAAATGTTAAGGTAAGAAGAAAATAAACGTATTTGACTTTTTAAAGTTAAGTCATAATTTACATTTTTTCAGTTTTGTGTTTCTGACTTTTAACAATAATTTTTAACTTATATTATATAAAAAAAAAAAACTCTACAGTATTATAACACTAATGCAAATAAGTTTTTATACCATCTGCCAAAAATTGAAAAATTGTAAGTATTGTTAACATTGTTTAAACTATTTTTAAAATGTACCTACAACGAAAAAACTAAAATCTTTTTTAAATAAAAATTCGAGTTTATATTTATTTAAAATAAAATTAGTATTAATGCTAATATTTATACCGAATAATTGTAAGGTATTATTTTATGATTTATATTAATTTACATTAATGCATAATTTACATTTTGTATTATTTATTATATTAAAAATCTATTTCAAATACTTATTTATGCATTATTTTAAGTATCATAAATTAAATTAAATCAATGTCTAAATGTCTATTTGGTAATATAATACTTGCAAAAAAATATTTTGTATTATTTTCTTATTATTTCTCTTAATATTTGTTACGTGTTTATATATTTTCTTTTAAATATTATTTTACTTGTATGTATATATATATATATATATATATATATAGCTATATTATACTAATTTAAATTTTAATTAATACTCAAAAGATTAATTTATATGCTTTCTTTAAAACATACTAGGAAATCATTAAAATTAGAATATATTTTCATGCAAGATATTGATATTTTCATAATATAAAAATATGGTATGTATTCAAAATATATAATAAATTCCTTACCATAATTAACCGATACCAAAAAACATTTTAAGGAAAATTGAAAATATCAAACAATTGTCTAAAGCTAAAACTTACATGACATCACTTTAAATTAAATTTCTCATCATGAATTAAATATTAAATTTCAAGACTTAAATAAAAGGAAATCAAACGTATTTCACGGTATAACGATATTTCAAATTTATATAAATTAATATTTCACTAACTGCTCATGTAGATATTTTAACTGAGTAGGTATTAGACAATTAAATCCTCTTCTTAAGAAACTTGTTAAACAATTTTTTTAGCACCAGATACTTAATATAATTGAAAATACTAAATTAAATAACTTTCAAGTATTCATTGAACAGTACAATGTATGCGAATTAAACACATATGAATTGAAACATGTATAACTTTAGTAACTTATACCTCTTATACATTTGAGTGTTGAAAATAGACTTGACTACGTCGTTAACTCGTAACTTTTTATTTTAATCCAATTATATAACATATACACATCAAAGAAATTGTCGGAAGGCGAGACATTTAAAAAATAAATATAATTTCATGACTCATATTGTTTGATCAAAACCATGAAAATTATTATTATCAAGATTTATGTACTTCAATATTATTCATATAAATTTGTTTACAATCTAGGTAGAATATACCTATATAAATAATCAACAATTTTTTTTTATATAAAATTCAATGTAAAATATATATGCAATACAAAATCATGAGAACTTTGTATGTTTTTATAATCATTTATTTTTAAAGATCTTCAAATAATACAATTTTTATTTATCGGGGCTAAAATCTGTAAATCCCAATAAAAAAAAAAAAAAAAAAAAAAAAAAAAAAAAAAACTTAATGTATAAAAATATTAAAAATATTACATTTTGGGTATTTCTTTTTTTTTTTGACAACATATTTTCTTGAATTTTTTCGGTACTTTCTTCAATACTTTAAATACCTATATATTAATCGCTGGTGATTTTGCAACATAATAATAAAGAAATAGTGTAAAATATGTTGATGAGCTATGTGATCTATGAATGATTCGGAAAGTAAGTGACAGCAATAAGTGCAGATTTTATTTCAATGATCGATTTTAGATTGTATTGCAGATGCGCGTGGTTGTGTGTTAGTCGACGACGACGTGAGATTGATGTGTATACACAGTTTTCTTAAGATATATCGCTGGAAACAACATTGCCAAATATTTTGGTTCCGAATTTTTGGCGAAAACGTGACAGGAAATTTCATTTCGTTTCAAGAATTCAATCGGGGAAATATTGTGTAAAAATAATAATGGTGTCGGGCCAATCGGTGGTATCCATGGTTATATGAACTTGGAAAAAAAAATAAACGAATCTTTTTCTATCGTTATGTAAAGTATCACGATATACGATAATATCGCTGTCACGAGCAGCAAGGAGTGCACAGAGACGTCGCTACCTGTAGATCACATGGAAGGACCGGTCGGAGTGGATCGGGGTGTATATAGAGTGAAGAGCACCAGTTGCAAAGTAATAGAAAACCGTTTGGGAGACGAGTGATTCAATCGGGTCTGAACGAATAACATTCATTGCGATCACAATTCGGAACACTAAAAAAATTGTGATTTTGACGTGAATTCGTAAAAAACGATAAAGAAGAGAAATAAAATCGAACAGTAGATAATATCTGATTGGGACGGTAATGGTGTCGCAAAAGCTCGACGTGTACGCGTACTACGAGCGTATTTAACACGTCATGGATGAATTCGAAACAACTCGAGAATCACATTGAATCAACGCGGGTCGAGGTGACCTCGGTTCCTAGAGCCAGGGCTATAGCAAGGGGGGGGGGGGGGCAAGAAGTGTTTACGCCCCGGGCACTAATCCTAGGAGGGCACGAAAATGAAAAATGTGCAGTTAATGTTTTAATGTTACTGCATCGGTCAATATTTCATGTTTTACTTGCAAAAACTTCAACGTCCTTCATATTGATTGCAGTAATCGTTAAAAATAACGTCTAATGATTATAATGTTAAAAACGTATAAGGGCGCATTTCGGTGTTGCGCCTCGGGCGCAGTAATTGCTTGCTGCGGTACTGCCCAGAGCCTTTCTCGGCGCGCACTCCGGACGCGAACCAGTGACGCCGAAGTCTATATTCATGTACGGCGGTCGACATACATGTACGATTTTGTTTCGGGGGCGGCGGGTACCCCGTGGCCGGGACACTAAAATAAAGTTGAAGCCCATGAGGGAATGTAAAAAATATAAAAATATTCAGTCGAGAAAACAAGTCACAATCGCGGTACCCCCGTAACATCTGATTAGAGTGCAGATCGGGTGACTCGCCGTGGAAATAAACACAGATTTCGGCGGCACCGGATGCGTGCCGTGGACCGAAAACCGTTTTCGGCCACGTCCGCGCCGGGGCACCGGACCAGATTGGAAATTTGGCGTGTTACGCATTTTGGTTACTGACCTGCGGTTAGCGGCCGAGACGGGCCCGCGACGACCGCGTCGGTGTTCAATGGCTGCGGTGGTGGTGGTGGTGGTGTTCGTGGTGGCGGTGGTGGTGGCGGCGAACAACACGTCTGGCCGAAGGGATCTGCTGACGGACGAGCACGGCGTGTGCGGCATGGCGAGCGTGCGGAGCGACGAGTAGTACGGCCGGCGACGAGTACGGCGCGCTTAAATAGACGTGCTCCGGCGGCGCGCTGTCCGGCGGCGGTGGCAGCGGCGGAGGGCGGCGCGACAATCGCCCTGCCGCCGCGCCGTTGTCCCCCCACGCAGCCATCACCACCTGACGATGGGACGCGAGACGATATTATCGAAATAAACCAAAGCCCGCACGCGCGCGTGCGTCCTTAACGTCCCGTGACGGATTTCGTTGTGCGCGGCTCTCCCCGTCGTCGGTGCACGTCCAGTCGGGACGATCCTGTCCCGTCGAAACCGGTAAGCGGCCGCCGGACGTAGCCGCAATCGTTTCGACGCAAACGGGTGCGTTGGCCGTCCGGTGGCCGTCTCGTTTCGCGCCCGTACACGCGCGTCACCAGTGGCGCGACTAGGGCTAGTGACCCCCCCACCATCCAACATTTTTCTGAGGTTTTTACATGTTCTACGTAGGACAAAAAAAATGGTTTATCTCGAAGACGCGAAACGGCCGATCGATGTCAATTATGAATGTTATTCGTATTATAATTGATAACAATAGTAACACGACAACATGGAACGTTTTGTCACGTTCCGTTCAACTTTAAAACATCAGTAACCTTGCTACTACGATTTCTCGATAGTCGATTGTATAATACTTTTTTCTTGTGGTATCGCAATATGAAATAGAAGGTAAACAGTTTAATTTGTAATTTATATATTTTACTCATAAACCAGACTTAATCTTACTCTTTTATCCCTACCAAACACCTGCAGAAAATGATTATTCTTTCCAAATTCACAACCCCCCTCCAAAAAAAAAAAAAAACCAATCCTGGTGGCGGCAGTGCGCATCACACCGGTCCGAGCAACGATCCACGTGATAATGTTCCGAACGTCAACCCGGTCGAAAATATGAAAATATTCGAAGACGGGTTCGCCAAAAATATAAATAATAAAGAACGGTCTAGCACGTACAGAGCGTTCAAAAAAGAATCTCGTATTTATCAATTGAAGAGCGGTTTTTTTTATATTCGTTCCGAAAAACATTACAACACTTTTGTTTTACGTTTAATGGTATCCGGTGAGTCTTGAGGTAGCAACCAATACGACGACAATAAAACCATCGCGACATCGCGTTCGATCGCAAAACGTATACTCTACACGGTCGAACCGTAATCAATGTCACCGCCCGATTTTTTCAGCCTACACTCACGTCGAAAACTGAACACTTGGTGTATGACGGTCCACGAACGTAAACGATTTAAAAAAATATATATACATTTATAAATGATTTATCTGTGGAACGAACAACATTGGCGTTGCTACTCAACGACGATAATAATAACAATACGTATATTCGCTCCAACTCGTATACGTGTACGCGTGACGATGACGTGAGCTTGTGCTCGATTGCTCGAAAATCGCTTCGGGCGAGATATCGTTTATGACCATCGACGACATCATCATCATCGTAATAATAATGATATCGAAGCCAGCAGTGGCGTGCCGAGATAAAAATTTTTTTGATGCCAATTGAAAAGTCTAGTTTACCACCCACCCACCCATATTTAAATTCATCTCATTCAGAACTCATATATCAATATTTCTCTACCTAAATATATACGATAATTATGTGATTTACATATTATTATCCAACAACCACCCATCCCTTTTTAACTTGATACCTGGGCTTCATTTAGACCTATATTCGGTACGCCACTGGATGCCGGTGCTCGCGTTAGAACTACTCGAAATGTCGACGAGAAGACAAGAAAAACCACGACCGATCGAACGAAAAATGTTCAAAACTAACATTTCGATGTAAAAAAAAAAAAAAACAGAATGTTTTCCGCTTTGCGTCAGAAAACGTATGGTGTCGTACGCAGTTACATGTTTATTGTATTGTCTCTTCTCTCGGATGCATTTATGTGTATATGTATTCGCTTATTACATATTACGTTATTATCTGTCACCGTCCAATGTCTTTGCACTCTCTTCTCGTCAGGTTCAAATACGTTACTTATGATATTTTATCCTTGCGGCACATGCATTCGTCGTGTTTGCTTGACGTTAATCCGAGATAAACATTTAGCGTTTCGCTATTTAATTTTACATTATTAATGTGTATCGCAACATCATTACATATATACATACATGACTGTATATAAATATAAAAATATGTGTGTTTTGGTTTGAGTGTAAATCGTCATACATACAGAGCGGTACTTTTCGTGCGTAATGTCATTCTATAACTTGAAATAATATAATTTTTTCGCTGTTTAAAATAATAAATAGGTGTCGATAATAAGATCGTATAGAATTTGTATGAAATGTTTTTATTTTCATTGAGTGTTGAGCGTTTTTGTGCGCCCAGCATATAGAACTCGACAATGTTTTAATGTCTCGCGTAAATACATTACTAGATGGTTTCACGCCTTTTTTTTTTTTTTTTTTTTTGAAACTCAATCAGTAAGTAATCTATTTCGGTGCAAAGCGAATAAAATTATGTATGTAACCACACGATCTCAGATCAAATACATATGCAATCATCAAGTGTTATCGGTGGCACCGAGTTCCTAAAAATGTAGTCGGGCGAAAAATATTTAAGAACGCAACGATATCTAAACATTGACCCTGTTGACGTGACGAAGGAGAGTGGCTTTTACCCAAAAAATATTGATGTTGGGCTTTAATCTTGAAAAGAAGCTTTCATACGGTTTGGCAGCCAAACTTCAGTTCAATATGATACAACCGCATTCTACATATTTAAAAGATGACGGGCCAAGATCCGACCTCAATATTGGGTTTGGCACCACTCAGTGTTATTACTGTACGTTTTTTCATACCATTGTTGTGTCCAAGTATACCTATTAGTTGGTACAGGATAAAATCCTGGGCGACTACAAACGAAAGGTCTAACAACTATAAATTTAATCTTAAACTTATTATTTACGAACGATTTGTTTGGATTTTAAAAGTATCTTGGAATACTTGTACATTGTACACTTTGATAGATTCAAAATCTTTGAGTTGTTTAACACAGTATCCCAGGGGTAATTACTATTGATAGGAAAAAATGTATTAGTTTTATATTTTTACTCTCGGTGAGAGGTTATTCGTCGTATGTAGCTTAGAAATAATATAAACGTGTATATATTTGTATTATACTATACATACTTATATCTGTATGATAAGTAAAGTAAGATATGAAAGTACGACGCAAAAATGAATTCGTAAAAATTACTTTGATCTTAAAATTGTATGCGGATAAAACAACATAATTTCGAATTAATCTTCGATCTTCTACAGTCTTCAAATAAAAGTATAGAAAAAAAAGCTTTTCGTATTGGTATGTTCTCATTTTATCAACTAAAAATTGTGACAAAATAAGAATTGTTAATGAGTTGTTAATATAGCAATTTACAACAAAAAAATTTACCTTATCACTAAACATTGCGAAATAACAATTAAAAGTAAAAATAAGTAATAAAAAACTCAAGTGTTCAATATATTTTCATTTTTTAACTTTTTACAGTAAATATACAACTTTGAATCGTATAATTGTTATTTATAATCAGTTATGTTTTAAGAAAATTAAATTTTAATTCAATAGCTAACGAAACGGTCCATTTCCCATTGGATTGTCACTTACTAATGATTGTTTACAGATGATAAAATAATGATATAATACTTAAATATGTTTATATGTTTTAAATTTGTTCGATTGGGTATTAACATAATCCTCTAGTATCCACTTCACGCATTCAAAGTTACTATGAATAATAAAAATGTAGTCAAAGCAGTCAAATAGACACAAAACCTTGACATTGGTTCATAAGTTTCGTGTGATTTGGGTTATAAGCGTTTACCCACATACAATCCTATAAGTAATTGATTGTTCATTTATTATTTTATTTATTATTTATTAAATAACTTAAAATTATTCATCTTGTTATATTAATTTTTTTTTAATTTCTAAACGATCTGTACAAAATGTAATACATATATATAAAATTATATTTCAATAATTTTACGGTCTTAACTCTATGAGTAACTCAATGTTATAAAATATAAATACTATACTTTGTGTTTGTAAATTATCGTTATTGATCAGAGCCATCTAAAAATTATAAAATCATACAATTTATTAAAACATTTAATACATAGAGTAAACAAAATAATTAAAGATAAATTAAAACAAGTATTTAAATTATTTTCGAATTCTTCCGAAATATAAGAGTCATGTTGATGACAGTAAAAGAATTTCTCAGATGATGGAAACAAATTGATCAAAAACCACCTGAACACATACACTTTATAGTATTAATTTTATCCTTATTTATACAATGATGAAATACTTGATAAATCATTTAAATAACATCAAACTAGTGTTAAACATTATGTAAACAAGTTAGATGCGTAAAATAAATAAAAAGTTTTTCAAAATTCTTAATATGAATAAAATAATACTCATACAATACTTTAATTAATTGAAGTTTTATAATATAATATATTTTTAGTAAAATATAACAATTGATTTTTATTAAAATGCTTTGTTAATGTTAATTTTTCGATTTATACAGTGAGAGTATTATATTTTACAGAATAAAATCACTATTACATTATTATTACACCAAAAGATTTTCTTTTTTTAATTATATTACTGAAAAAATAATTTCAAATGATATTTTAAAAGGTTTATCCGTCAATCAATAAATCGAGTAAAATGTACCTAATTTTAATTTTATTAAATTTATCAATTATCTTACCAAAAAATAGATAGTTAAACTCTAATAAAATACTAAGTCACGAGTTTACCAGAACAAAGTTTGAAATGTCTTGGATCTTAAGCAAGAAATTCGTCGTGTCCTCTTTGAAGAGGCATTGTGATGGTAAATTTTATGGAAAAAATAATCGCCTGTAGAGCTATTAGAGAGGATATTATACCCGATATTGATTTTCACTGTTAAACATTAACTTCTCCTGAAGAGAATGATATATTTGTAATGTTTTTTTTTTAAGAAATAAATTTAATTTATAGTAGATTTAAATCCTGCGTTATTTTTTTTTTTTTTTTTGCATTTTTGTTGGTCTCGCCCACTTAATTTGTGTATATGCCTACAAAAATGAACTAAAAAAAGTTTTAAGTCAATCTATTAAGGTTAACCCGTGCCGACTTGAATTTGAAATTTGAGTATATTAATTCATTCATAATTTAATGATATATTTTACATTTTCATATACAACTCATTTACAATTAGGAAAATTAAAATTTGTTACATAATATATTTTAAATATAATAAAATTGTCTATAAATTATGCTCTTACATACTTCTTCTTATTTATTATAATTTACAAGATATATTGAATTTTGTGTATGAAAGTACTATTTTCTCAAAATTATATTATGAATTTTTAT